>NC_056729.1:549155435-549205435 GCF_019279795.1 Protopterus annectens | reverse complement strand
ATTTAGTTTATTTCCTTTATGTTTTTCAATTATTTGTGAAGCACATGTCTATTGCCTGTCATAGTAAGAAGTCACTTTGACTAAACATGAACTTTAGACTTCACTAGGCTTGATCAGAGCACCCTGACCAATACCCAAAACTAAATTTTACAGCAGTTAGTACATACGATTGGGGTTATGACCTGTTACCAAGTTGCTCCCTGTGAGCCAAAGTTTTTTCTCCTCAAACTCCATTTGACTACTGTGTGATTCTGAGCAGGTCAGTTATCCAGACTGTGCATTGGGGCAATTGGGAAAGTGTGCTAAGCTCTACAGTGATCCCTTGACCACATGCCTAGTAATTGCCTATGTATCTATGTATAGTATGATGGTATCACAGGAAAAGTCTGCAGTAGCTCTGTCCAGAGTAATAAATGTCTACTAAGAAGCAAGGATTGTGGTGAGAAGGGAGGGTGAAAGAAATTGGAGAAATAACTCCTTACTTCGTAGCATGTCAGTTCACTCTGGCCTGAATCATTGCTCTACAGATTTAATGTAATATAAATGGCTTTACTTACATCTGAATTCCCTTAATTTAGGGTTGGGAGTCCATTATGTGATAATAATCAATGAAAAGTTAACCATCAAAAAAGTTGCATCACATTCTTACACCACATTTTTACAGCGGTGTGGGAATCAACAGCCACTGTAGAGCACATTCCTACTATGATGTATATGTTTAGAAATTCTTCATAAACTCGCTGACAACACTGAAGAGTGACAAGCCCTAATGGAGCATGGGTATACTTACATAGTCATTCCAAGAATTCTGTGATGCCAGGAAGCATTGCATTCATTAATCATAAAAGAGGGGTCAGGTGATTGCTATGGCAACAGGCTTTCTTTTATGGGTCAAGATAAGTGCCTCACAGTATATGTTCATAGTAAGATAGTACACTGTCCTTACTATATACTATATTGACAGTATAATGGTACAGTGCTGTCCATGGATTTTTATGGTCACAGCAAAGTAGGATGTTTTTTGTAACATGTTATGTTTACTGTGCTCCATAACAAAGAATGTTCACAGTGTAGTAGCAGAGTGCCCCCAAATCATCTTTTCATCACACTGAAATTATATAGTGTTATATAGTATTATATAGGGTGCAATGGTCAAAGTGCCCTAGTATGGTGCCTCATAGACACATTATTGTCACTTGCAGAATTACAGTGATCGCCTTCGTATGTAGTATTCAGACTGCAGCAGTACAGTGGCCCTTCATCATGTTAGTTTCATACTGAAAGGCACAGTGCCACTATAGCATGTCATGTTCACACTGAATAACAGTGCTCCACAACACATGATGCTCATAGTGGAGTAGTACAGTGGCCACCACAGCATGGAATTTTCACACTGTGGTAGTACAGTACTCCATAGCATGAGATGCTCACATTGTGGTAGTACACTTCTCCATAGCATGTGTTCACACTGCATTAGTACAGTGGCCACCATAGGATGTGATCTTCACGGTGTAGTAATAAAGTGCTCCTTAGCATATGTTCACACTGCATTAGTACAATGACCACTGTGATGATGTGAGGTATTACCAGCTATGCCAGGAGAAGTAGGGCAGTGGATATGTAACATATGCCAGTGTAGCAAGCTGAAGTTTTGCAAAGACTTCTATGTCATTCATATATCAAACTGATTTGTAAAGGTGCTTGTGTTGAAAATGTGTCTGTAAAGCTGCTTGTGTTAAAAAATATACCAACAGTGGGTCTTGCTGTACAGCAAAGAAATATACATGTATGTCAGACTGTATTGCAACTGTTGAAATCAATATAGTGTAACAGAGCATACTGGAAGAGAAGAGATTAATCTCAGTCCAGTTAACTTTGAAAAATTGTGTGAAACTAAATTACTTGGATTAGGCCATAAAGATTGTATCTTACAGTTCTGATTGCAGTCCGAGGCGAAATGTATGTGAAAACCAGGACTAGAAGTCCTATTGTATTGCCCTTAAGGGTGAACTAATTGCTACCCTGGAAGGGTGGAAGTTTTTGAAAAAGCTTTATATCTTCCAGATGCTAACACATCTTAGCAAAGCTCTGTGTGTGTATGGTGACATGTATGTGCTAGATTCTGGTTCAGTTTCTAGTAAAGGGGTAGTGTAGAATCAGAAGTCAGATAACCAGATGTATGTGATGTCATTCTTTAATCCAGCATTAATATGATGTTTTAATACTAGATGAGACAGAAGTCTCAGAGCAGTCTGTTTGTGAAACTTGACAAAGAAGAACCACTCACCCCCATCATTTTGCCTTACTCTGGTAAGTTAACTAGGGGACAGTAATTCTTTAGATCAGCCAGGAAAATATAGTGAGATTAATTAAGTATTGTTTTCTGTGTCTGTGTGACTTTTTCCATAGGTGTTATTTTTAATATTTCCTGTGATTGAAACTCTGGTATTTATTGTAAATAGATATTTAGTATTTTAATGTTTTTAAATTATTTATTATTAAATATATTGAACATTTTCATTGTGGCTCATCTTTTAGAGAATATCTTAACCTTTGAGAGTATTTATATTTA
Organism: Protopterus annectens; assembly: GCF_019279795.1. Classification (NCBI taxonomy): domain Eukaryota; kingdom Metazoa; phylum Chordata; order Ceratodontiformes; family Protopteridae; genus Protopterus; species Protopterus annectens. The sequence continues at coordinate 549,202,863 of NC_056729.1, read as the reverse complement.
TTTGGTGACACTGTGGCCACTCTTGAAAACCTTGCTGCATTGATCAAACACTACCATTTAAATTAGTATTAAGTTTACTCAGTATAATTGGGTACCTTTGTAAGAGCCTTACAGTAGCTGTCTTTGGAGTGTTGTGGTGGCAGTATTTACCTTATAATCAGGGCAGAGGTGGCATAGCTGGTAAATCTGTGCCAGCCTTTTCCAAGTGTGTGTGTGTGTGTGTGTGTGTGTGTGTGTGTGTGTGTGTGTGTGTGTGTGTGTGTGTGTGTGTGTATCAGCTACTTGGAGCAGGGACACATTGCACTGGTTTTACAGAGAGGATGGTGGAAGACTTTACTTGGAACACTCGGCTGAGGACTGAACTCTACAGCTGTGGTCAGCATGTGGTCTTATTTGGGACCTGGTGAGAGAGAGAGGGAAACCCAGCCCCAGGACAGGAGTATGTTTCCTGTGTGCTCTTAAGGGAAATTATGCTTGATGCTTCTGGACATACTAAATATATCTATTTGTGTTCAAAATGAACGTCCCTCACTGTGTTTGCGGTGAGGATTGAGACTTCTTGATCACTGGCCCAGAGGAGGGACATCACAGCCACAACAGTATGTGATGCTCACAATGTGGTAGTAGAGTGCTCCTGAGCATGTGTTCCCACTGCATTAGTACAGTAGCCATCATAGCATGTGCTGTTCACAGTGTGGTAATACACTTCTGCTTAGTTTGTGTTCACACTGCATTAGTACAGTGGCCACTGTAGCATGTGATGTTCACAGTGTGGTAGCACAGTGCTCCTTAGCACATGTTTGCACTGCATTAGTACAGTGGCCACCATAGCATGTGATGTTCTCAGTGTGGTAGTACAGCACCCTATAGTATGTGTTCACACTGCATTATTCCAGTGACCTCTGTAGCATGTGATCTTCTTAGTACAGTAGTACTGTGTCATATTGAATATGTTCACACTGCATTAATGCAGAGGCTCCCACAGTATGTGATGTTCAAAGTACAGTAATACAGTGACTCCCACAGTATTTTCCATAGCATGTTTTCACACTGCATTAAATCAGTGGTCCCATAATTTGTGATGTTCTTAGTGCAGTGATATTGTGCCCTCTGTAAATTCATAGGTAGTTACTAAGCTTGTAGTCTAGGGGACCACTGAGGAGATTATCTCAAACTTCTAGTTGCCCAAAAGCACTATATTTTAACTAACTTGCTCAATGTCATGCATCAGGCAAAGGACGGCTGAAGAAATCAAACCCTGATCCATAGGACTTACAGTTTACAGCCTCTCCACCATCTGCCACACTCTGTGTTCACACTGCAATAATGCAGTGGCTGTAATAGGAGGTGATGTTTCCAGTGCACTAGTACTGTGCCCTATGGAATGTGTTCACATTGCATTAAAGCAGTGGCTCTGATAGCAGGTGATATTCTCTGTGTAGTAGTACTGTGCCCTATAGGACATGTTCAAATTGTATTAATGTAGTAGCTCCTATAGGAAGTGATATTCTCAGTGCAGTAGTACTGCACCCTATAGAACGTGTTCACATTGCATTAATGCAGTGGCTCCAATAGGTGGTAATGCTCTCAGCACAGTTGTACTGTGCCCTATAGAATGTGTTCACAATGCACTAATTCAGTGGCTCCTGTAGGGGCTGATGTTCTCAGTGCAGTAGTAATGTGCCCTATAGAATATGTTCACTTTTCATTAATTCAGTGGCTGCGATAGGAGGTGAAGTTCTCAGTGCAGTAGTACTGTGCCTTATAGAATGTGTTCACATTGCATTAATGCAGTTGCTTTGATACGAGGTGATATTCTCAGAGCAGTAGTAATGCACCCTATAGAATGTTTTCATATTGCATTAATGCAATGGCTCTGATAGATGATGATGTTTTCAGTGCAGTAGTACTATGCCCTATAGAATGCATTCACATTGCATTAATGCAGTGGCTCCAGTAAGAAGTGATGCTCTCAGTGCAGTAGTAATTTGCCCTATAGAATGTGGTCATATTGCATTAATGCGGTGACTCCCATAGAATGGGATGTTCACAGTGTAGTGATATAGTGATCCCCAGCATGTTATTTTCATAATACAGTGGTAACATTTTGTATAATATGTTTTCATACCTCAGTACAGTGATCCCAGCAGCATATTTTCATTTTGCAGTAGTATATTGTTCCATATTTTATACAGTTGATAATTGGGTAGGTGGGCTGGTCATCAGACCCTTTTCAGCCATGATCATGATCCATAACATGTGCAAAGTGTGCACGTTCTGTGCCCCCCAGTAGCATATGATGCTCAGTGCAATAGTACAGTCTCCCCAATATATGTTTATGTTCACACTGCAGTAGTACAGTGGCCTTTCCATAGCATGTGATGTTGATAGTATGGTAGTATAGTGGCCCATATATGTATGTTACATTCATACTGCAGTAGTAGCACGTGATGCTCATAGTGTAATGTTGTTGTTGTTGTTGTGTCTTTCGGCTTTTCCCGGTTAGGGGTCGCCACAGCGGAACTCCGGTCCGCTAATGATTGGTAGTTCCAAACAACAAAATGTAACAACACCAGAACAGAATGAATGAATGGCAAACAACCATCTGCTATGTAAAATAAAGAGCAAGAGAGAAACGACTCGGACTAATAAAACTTCAATTCATTTAATGGTATATCATAAAATAAAGCTGAGCGCTTTCATCTGCAACAACGCAGACTTCTTCAGAACAGTTACCTGATATCCAAACATACTATTTAAAAACTTTTTGGCACCAATTTTACGCTACATGAATTTAAAGTGCCAGTGCCTATGTTAAACTGATATAATTCACTAACAAACAAATCAAAATCTAAGTATTTGCCCTTAGTCCATAAACTTCATGTAAATGTTAATATGGTAAATATATCATTAAAATATGATTAAAACATGTATATTAAATATTAAAAATTGTTAAAGAAATTTTTCTTTCTTTATAAAATCATAATTGTAACTACCATAATATAATACTATGAACCAAAACCCTAATAAATGATACACATAATCAAAAAAAAAAAAAAAAATCTGTTCCAATGGTCATGTTGGAGTGGGAAAATAAGTATTTATTTAAGAGTGAATATTATAGATATATATCCTACTACAGTAGATTTTTGGATGACATGTTTATATTATGGGATGGACCAGCTGAGATTATCATTGAGTTTATTGAATATATTAATCAGACAAGTGAGTTTTTAAAGTTCACTTACAATATCAATAGCGAAGGGATTTCTTATTTGGACACATTTATAAGACACACAAAGAATGGATTTCAATCAGAAATTTATCGGAAAGAAACATTTTCGAATGGATATTTGGAATATTCCAGCAACCACCCCAAACATATTTTAAAGAATATATTTAAAGGGCAATGTATAAGGGCGGCACGAATGTCCTCGAATTATGAGGTGATGGAAAATGAATTGGCATACATCACCTATATGCTTGCAAATAGAGGTTATCCTAAATGGTTACTGGAAGATGTGTCTAAGTATGTCAGTAGTGAGTGGGGTAAAAAATACCCCCCTATTTTAGGGAATGAAAACATTATTAATAGCAAGTTGAAAAAGAATAATAGTAACATTAACTCATTCAACAGAGTGTGTGTTTTGATGTATTCCCCATATACAAATGAGATTAAAAACATCATTACAAGACATTGGAATTCATTGACAGTAGATGACGAGGTTAAAAATATTGTTGGTTCAAGACCTAGATTTGTACATAAAATGGGTATGAACATTAAAAGATATTTACAGCAGTATACTGGTGATACTAGGAACAATATTGGAAACACCAGGAAATGTGGGTCGTGTAACCAGTGCTTCGTCATCAATGAAAGTGAAGGATGTAGGTTGGAAGATATTAATAGGACATACATAAAGTTTAGAAGAGGAAACTGTAACACTAAGAATGTTGTGTATTTGGCCAAATGTGTATCCTGTTCCACGTTTTACATAGGTAAAACAGAGAGACAGTTTCGTAAGCGTATATACGACCATCTATACAAAATAAAAACTAAAGATACTAAGAATGCACTCTACAGGCATATAAAAAAACAAAATGACTCACATAATTTTAAGTTTGCCATAATTGATCAGGTGTATTACACCACTCGGGGAGGGAATTTTAAAGCAATGTTAAGAAAAAAGGAGACAGTCTGGCAAATTCGGACTGATGCATCCAGGGAACCTGGGTTAAACGAATATATATCTATTAAACCATTTCTTGAGTTGCAGTAAGGGGGGAAAAATATGTATTCACTTTTATGATACTGTATTTTAAGTCCTTTGGAACAGTTTTTTTTTTTATTTTTGATTATGTGTATCATTTATTAGGGTTTTGGTTCATAGTATTATATTGTGGTAGTTACGATTATGATTTTATAAAGAAAGAAAATTTTCTTTAACAATTTTTAATATTTAATATACATGTTTTAATCATATTTTAATGATATATGTATCATATTAACATTTATATGAAGTTTATGGACTAAGGGCAGATACGTATATTTTGATTTGTTTGTTAGTGAATTATATCAGTTTAACATAGGCACTGGCACTTTAAATTCATGTAGCGTAAAATTGGCTCCAAAAAGTTTTTAAATAGTATGTTTGGATATCAGGTAACTGTTCTGAAGAAGTCTGCGTTGTTGCAGATGAAAGCACTCAACTTTATTTTATGATATACCATTAAATGAATTGAAGTTTTATTAGTCCGAGCAGTTTCTCTCTTGCTCTTTATTTTACATAGCAGACAGTTGTTTGCCATTCGTTCATTCTGTTAATGATTGGTAGTTGATTTTTACATGCCGAGTTACCAGCCCTGATACAAACCTTCAATGAAGGTATGCCCATTCACGCATGTCTCCATGCAGAAGACGCTCTAGCTGAGAATCAAACCGGACAGCATCTTACTGTGAGGCGGCAACGCTACCGCAGCACCACCACCGCAGTTGATGCTCATAGTGTAATATTACATTGAATTCCCCACTGCATATTTCCATTGCTGTAGTACTGTGCACTATAGCATGCAATGCTCACACTGCAGTAGTGCACTGACCCCAGAGTATGTTATATTCATTATATAATAGTACAATGCCCATGCAATGTGTAATTTTCACAGTAGCACAATACCTTCATTTTACATTGTATTAGTACATTGTCCCCTGTAAGGTGTGATGTTCACAATGCAGCACTGCAGTTAGCCTATAGCATCTGATGCTCACAGTACAGTAGCACAGTGACCCGTAGCGTAGTACGTTCACAGTCTAGGGGTATGGTACCCCCAACAAGTGCATGTTATGTTTATGCTCTGCTACTACTGTGTTCTTTATAAACTGTAATGTTCACAATGCAGCAGTGCAGTTATTCTATGGCATGTAATAATGTTCATGCTGCAGTAGGACAGTGACCCATAGCATCTTATGCTCAGAGGTTAAAAATATGATACCCCAGTAGGAGCATGATAGTTTACAGTGCATTAATGAAGTGTCTCTCTTAGGATGAGATGTTCATAGTACAACATTACAGTAACATGCAGCATTCTTGGCACAGTAATACAGTTACCCTTTACATGTTATAGATTGTGTAATACTACGCTTGGTATAGGGTAACAAAAGTGAGATAAGGTATAGGGTAACAAAATTGAGATAATTCCATTTTCTTGTAAATGGTATGTTACCATTGTCCTCAGCATGCAAAGTTAGCATAATGGACCATGGAACTCCCAGGCACCAATGGTGGGGTGAGAGTGCAGGACTGCATTACCTTACAGTATAGTGTAGACTGGCTGTTAGCAAATCTTCCAGGATGTTTTCAGAAACCAACATTAGTATTGTATGTTAGCAAAGCACAAGCCTCTTAGCTTCCCTTAAGGACTCCTCTTGAACCTCTTGTAAAAACAAATCCAAAAACAAACGGAACAGAGTTCAAACTGGTCGTAATCTTTTATTGTAAAATGTAAGCCCCTTCAGGTTAAAAACCCTTCATCAGACAAACTTCACATAACCATGACAGTCTTTAAATATTAAAACATTTCTAAAAGCAACCAGTTATATTTCTATACTTGACCCCCCTTTTCTTTAAGGCTGGTTTTAAAGGTACAGAACTATTTAACCCAGGTGGGCTGTCAGCAGCCAACTGTATGATCCATCTTAACTCTGCATACTTTGTATCAGTGACAATGTCTCCCTCCCCCTTTTTCATGTGTGCAACATGCAGAACCATAAAAACAAATGTATGATCTGGAAAGCTGGAAACATGCTGGTACAATGCATTATGTTTATCCTTCTGTGTAATAGATGACAAATGGTACAGTGTTCTTGTTTATAACTTACAATTAATTTTTCCAACATAAAAACTCGGACATGACTTGCAGCATGCCAAGTAAACCACATTCTCTGTGTGGCAATCTGCATAAAACTCAAATGTGTATTTTTTTGTTTGTAACAGGATGTATAAAATAATTTAAACCATTCACATTTGAACATGCTTTGCAATGCCTACAGGGAAGTGTCCCTGTTCTCATGTGTGCAGAGGAAACACTGTTAGCCTTCTTCTTATTTTTCAAACCAGGTTCTATGCATAGCATGTCTTTTATATTACTATTTCACTTGAAGGTAAATCTGGGTTTCTCATCTAAAATATCCTTCAAGTGATTGTCACTTCTTAGTATCTTCCAGTTTTGCTTAATAATATCACATATCCCATACACATTGCTACTATAATGTAGCATTACCTTGGGTTTGTCGTCATACTTATTAGATGGCTTCAACTTGTCTCCTTGCTGTTCTTTATTATCAGAAAACCATGGTCTAGCCTTGGCTTCCCTGTTAGATATTATACTGTTCTTAGTTTTCTCTAAATTTTCCTTTGAATACCCCTTTTCCTTAAGATGTTCATTTAACACATCTATTTCTTTGTAAAACTCATTATTGTCTGTGCACAGCCGAGAAACTCTGTATCTTTGCCCTTGCATAATATTATAAAAAGTATGCCTAGGATGCATACTACGTGCATTCAAATAATGATTTCTCCAGCATGGTTTCCTGTGCAAGGTGGTATTTATCTTACCAGTTACATTTTTATTTAATGCAACATCTAAAAATGCAATCGTCTCATTGCTGTGCTCTACTGAGAACCTAAGAAAATCTGTAGTTTTATCCAAGTAATCAACAAAGTTTAACAGTTCATCACTACTCTGTGCCCACAACAAAAAAATATCATCAACAAATCTGGCCTAAAAAATTGTTGAAGTCTTGTTAGGTTACATATCCAAATGTGTAGATGATGTAACTGTCAACAAGTGCATCATCACATGGACCAACCAGAAACTCTGGCTGACAAGTAGAGTATATGAGCTCCTGAAAGTAAGGAACGCGGCCTTCAAGGAGAGAAACAAGGATGAGCTCAGGCACGTCAGAGCGAACCTAAAAATATGGTGTGAGAGAGGCGAAAAGGGCATATGGTCAGAAACACCAAAGTCACTTCTCTGACAAAAAGGACGCAAGGTGACTGTGGCAAGGAATTCAGGCTATAACAGATTACAAGTCCACTTCTTTAAGGTGTGAGGACAACAAGCTCAACATATATTGAAGAAGAAAATAGCATGAAACCAATGAAAGCACCAACAAACCAGAACAAAGAAATGCTCATCCTAAATCCAACTGATGTTCATACAACTCTGATGAGGATAAATCTGAGAAAAGTGTCTGGTTTTGATAACATTCTGAGAAGGGTTCTAAGAGACTGTGCTGGGCAATTGACAAATGTACTCACAGACATATTCAATACCTCATTGAAACAGGTCATTGTTCCCAGGTGGTTCAGGAACACCATCATATCTCTGACTAAGAAGTCTCCACCAAAGGATCTCAACAACTACTGCCCTGTGGCTCTCACCTCCATAGTAATGAGGTGCCTAGAAAGGCTGGTCAAGGACCACTTAACATCCAGACTTCTGTCATCCTTGGACCCACTCCAATCTGCATGCAAACCAAATCGATCCACGGTAGATGCTATTTCACTGGCACTCCGTCTATCATTGGACCACCTGGAAAACAACAACAGCTATGTCTGCTTGTTAATCATTGATTTCGGTTTGGCATTCAACACAGTCATACCTCAGCAATTGATAGAGAAGCTAACTCAACTAGGTGTCAGCACTCCAATGTACAATTGAGTTCTGGACTTCCTTAATGAAAGGCCACAAACAGTATGTGCAGGAAAAAACACCTCAAATAGTTTCACCTTGAGCACTGGTGTACCTCAAGGCTATGTTCTGAGCCCTCTGCTGTTCACCCTGTTAATGTACGACTGCACTGCCAAGTACAGCTCCAATCATATAATCAAGTTTGCAGACGATACCACAGTTGTGGATCTCATCAGCAATGAGGAGGAAAGAGCCTATAGAGAGGAGGTGAGACAACTGGTAACTTGGTGTGGTAACAACAATCTGGCACTTATTGTGAATAAGACCAAGAAGGTAATCATGGTTTTCGGAAGAAACCACAAGAAACATTCCCCACACACAATCAATGAGAAAACAGTGGAGAGGGTAAAAAGCACCAAGTTTCTTAGGGTGCACATCTCGGAAGACATGTCTTGGTCTGTGAACACAAATGCCATTGTCAAGAAAGCAGAGCAATGCCTACACTTTCTGCAAAGGTTGAGAAGAGCAAATCTACCAGCCCCTGTTCTCACAACTTTCTACAGAAGCATGATTGAGAGCATCCTGGCAAACAGTTTTATAGCTTGGTATGGTAACTGCTCTACCACATACCACAAGTCCCTCTATAGAGTGGTGAAAGCAGCAGAAAAGATTAGCAGAGCCACTCTACCATCTATTCCAGACTTTCACTAGTCTTATTGTCTCAAGAGCCAGGAAAATAGGAATGGAGTGCACACACCCTACATATGGACTGTTCCTGCACCTAACATCTAGGAGACGTTATCTTAGCATATGTTGATAAACTGCCAGATTTAGCAGAAGCTTCTATCCCCTGGCCATCAGGCTACCGAACTACAATAGCAAATTAATTCTCACTTGACATTAGGGACAGTAGGTAATATGATGAATGAGAAGCATATTTCTGTGTAATAACATTAAAATGTCTTAAATACACTGTGCACTTAATCTAACAGAGTATAATCTTATTTCTATTCAATATCCACTGATTCTAAAACAGCATCCCCTGCAATAAGTAACAGCTGTGAAATTTTTGTGCAATAAATATCGTGTTTCCTTAGACTAGTGCCAACAGAATCCTGTGCAATAAGAAGTAGCTGTGGAATTCTGTGCAGTAAATACTGTGTCTCTTTAGCTTAGTAAATGTCTGCTATGTAAAACAGTAAATATTATGTAGTAGGAATGTCTGAATGTAGTAATGTGAGTTGTTGTATATGTTAGATGTTTGCACACAGAGCCTGGAGTAACGTAATTTCATTCAGTTGCACTTGTGGAATCTGAATGACAATAAAGTTTACTTTGACTTTGACTTCTGACTTTGACTACATGTGTTACAGATAGGGCATTGTTGCAAAAGAACTTGACTAAACTGGCCATTTGGGCACAAATATGTTGATAAATGCATCAAAAACTAAGCATATGAGATTTGGAAGACATAAACTGAAAGATGAATTTTAATACAGCACACAGTGATTGAAACTGTAGATTCATTTAAGGACCTGGGTAAATGGGTAGATCCAGCTATGAGATTTTCTAATCATATCAACCAATTGGTTAATGATAGTTATAGAACTATAGGTTGTATAAAAAGATTTAAAAAAAATTATACTTTATTCAGCCGCTTTTACTGTAATTGTGCTCTTCCTACTTTATTTTTGGTTTGATGCGTGCTCTTAAGTGTTCAAGTGCTATTATTCTACTGCATTTATTACTGCTTGTTAGTAGCCTGATTAAATTTTTCTGTTAGTCTAAGCATCTTTGTTTTGGTTTAGCACCTGGACTTCAGGCCAGCTACTTTACATTTAAGAAAGATTCTATGGTCTACACTCTTGTGGACAAACCTTTATCAAAACCCTCTCTCCATAAGACCGCCCAGGTATTTGGAACACTATGTCTGGACAATTCCCATCGGTTTCTCCTGCCAGCCTGGTCGACATGGGCATACTGAGACAGTGTTGCAACTGTCTCAAGTTTATTGACAGCCCTCTTCTCCTAGCACATAATTCTACTTGCTAGAAATGCATCTACATCAGTAACCTGGAATCCATGCTGTCTTGCACCACAGTCAGTACTCCTGACAAAGAGGAGATTACCAGCACAAACACCACACCACTCACATCACGTAGCCAAGCACAACACACACACACACACACCTATGCAGAGGTCCTCAATAAAAACCAAGGCCCTGGATAAGAGAAAGTCAGTACATACAAATTACCATGACTTGGCCAAAGCCTTTGACACAATCCCCCACTTGGGCATCATCGAAAAGCTAACACAACTTGACATAGATCCCTATCTCATTAGGTGGGTGGCCAACTGGCTCACTGACAAGACCCACAAGGTCAAAATAGGCTCCTCCACCTCCGCTAGCAGACCTGTCACTAGTGGAGTTCCCCAGGGATCCATTCTGGGATCCCTACTGTTTGGCATCTATTTTTCAGAGGTCCAGGCAAAGACAAAAGACCTGTGGCTGACCATGTTTGTGGACAACTGTAGGTTGGGTGGGATCACTGACTCCCCAAATGATGTTAACATGCTGCAAGAGGATCTCACAGCAACTAATGACTGGTGCCAAAGTCATGACCTCAAGTTAAATGCAAAAAACAGTTTTGTCATACCATTCATCAAAAACATGGCCCTACTGGTTACCACATAAATGGCAATCCCCTAAGTAGACAACCTGTGGTGAAAGACCTGCGTACTCAGGTTGACAATAATCTCACATTCGACCATCATGTAGTGGGAGTGGTTAGAAAAGCCTTTTACTTGGTTCATCTCATAAGTAAAGGGATTGCATCTAGAATAAAGGAGGTTATTACATGTCAGTACTCCTCCCTCAGTAGACCAATAATTGAGTATAATGCCCCATTTAGTATGTACCTCTCCAAACATCTGCGCCAACTGGAAAGGCCACAGAAATACCTCACAAAGAGAATCCATGGCCTCCAACACCTGTCATATGCGGACAGGCTAAAATCACTATCACTCTACTCGGTATCATACAGATTGATCAGAGGTGATCTGTGTCTCGCCTACAAGGCAATCTCAGACCCTGCCCTTCTAGAGATGCTCCATATCCACAAGTCTAACTCCTCATGCATTACCCACTTGAAAAGTCTGAATCTAATATGCAACATCAACAAAACCTGCTGGAGAGACAGGTTTGTCTTCCAGAGGCTGCCCCATCTCTGGAACAGACTTCCCATACACGTCAAGCAGAGTACCTCGCTGACCCTCTTCAAGTGCAACCTTGATGAGTGGATGGGAAACCACAAATTTATCCCAGGGGTTCCACCTGTGTCCTTCACTGACAGGGGGAACAGGTGCTGACTGAGGTTTCTTTATTGGGGGATAAACTCTTGGTTGGTTTGTAAGGGCCCCAGGACTATTAGCCTTGTAACCTCCTATGATCCTATGGTAAAGTTTAAGAAATCAGAAATAATTAAGTCATTGTTTGTTAATTACATTAGACCCAAACTTGAGTATGGAATTACAGTATGGAAACTTTATAAGAAAACAAGCATGACAAAACTGGAAAACGTACAGTGAAAATATACCAAGGGCATCCATGGATGTAAAAAATTAAGTTGTTATGAAAGACCAAAATATCTGAACTTGTACAGTGTCTCATACAGATATTTAAGGAGATCTTAGGAGATCTTATTCCGGTATATAGGGCATTTAGAGACAACTACCTCTGGGAATGTTTAAGGTTATCAAAAATTGGTAGAAAATCATCAGACAATGTATATGGAAGTTTCTATAGGAATGAAAAGTGTACTAACTGGTTCTCTAAGAGAGCAGCTGATACATGGAATAGACTACCAAATTACATTAAAGCAAGTACTAGTTTAGATATTTTTAAGAACAGCCTGGACACTTATTCTGGGAACAACTGTTTTGGTATATTGGCTGGCTAGAAGGGCATTAATGCCATGCTTGAAATATGCAGGAGTTGTTTGGGTGGATTTCATTGGTTCATTGGCCATCCTCCCCTTATGCAAAACTTTGTTAATGCTGCATCTAGCCCACTGTATCAGTGCAAAGAAAATGAGATTCTACTATGAGAGAGTGACACTGATTTACCATAATGGGGAGCAAGTGGATGGACTTGTGTCAGGGTATGCACATATTCAAAGAAAGAAAAGAAGGGTAGGGGCATTATTTTGACTCAATACATTGTCGTTGCACAAGTGGGAAAGGTGGAGCTGAAGAGAAAGTACGAGTGAAGAAGTGGGCTTGAATGGCAGTTGGTTGGAGGCTTACTTAATCAGTCTTTTGGAAATATTGTTTCACAGGAAAAAGTAGTGAAGGCTAGCAATGCATTTCCAATAAAGCACTGCAGGTTACCAGGAGTGTGGAGGGAGGTGTGCGTGCTGTCAATGATATCTGTGAAATGCCGAAGAGGAGATGAACAAGAGTGGGGGTAGGACAGCTACATTCAAACTACCTCCAGCAGTCAAGAACTTCACAGGCAATAGCTTTTATTTTCCATCAGCATCTTCATACCATCATAAAATGTGTCGTCTTTCTTTTCTGATGTGGTTTCTATTTGCCTTCTCTTCTTTTATTAGATCCATGCCTGCAATACATTTTAGATTTAATTGACTTATTTTGTTTTGTTAACTGGTTTAGCCCCCTCTGAGATAACAGTTTATTTGAGGAGAGGCCTGGGGAAAGGGGCTCCATTTCACAAACCTAGAGTAATTAGGGAAAGGGGCTCCACTGCACAAACCTAGAGTAATTAGGGAAAGGGGCTGCACTGCAAAAACCTAGAGTAATTAGGGAAAGGGGCTGCACTGCACAAACCTAGTGTAATTAGGGAAAGGGACTCCACTGCACAAACCTAGAGTAATTAGGGAAAGGGGCTCCACTGCACAAACCTAGAGTAATTAGGGAAAGGGGCTGCACTGCAAAAACCTAGAGTAATTAGGGAAAGGGGCTGCACTGCACAAACCTAGAGTAATTAGGGAAAGGGGCTGCACTGCAAAAACCTAGAGTAATTAGGGAAAGGGGCTGCACTGCACAAACCTAGAGTAATTAGGGAAAGGGGCTCCACTGCACAAACCTAGAGTAATTAGGGAAAGGGGCTGCACTGCAAAAACCTAGAGTAATTAGGGAAAGGGGCTGCACTGCACAAACCTAGTGTAATTAGGGAAAGGGACTCCACTGCACAAACCTAGAGTAATTAGGGAAAGGGACTCCACTGCACAAACCTAGAGTAATTAGGGAAAGGGGCTGCACTGCACAAACCTAGAGTCATTAGGGAAAGGGACTCCACTGCACAAACCTAGAGTAATTAGGGAAAGGGGCTGCACTGCAAAAACCTAGAGTAATTAGGGAAAGGGGCTGCACTGCACAAACCTAGAGTAATTAGGGAAAGGGACTCCACTGCACAAACCTAGAGTAATTAGGGAAAGGGGCTCCACTGCACAAACCTAGAGTAATTAGGGAAAGGGGCTGCACTGCACAAACCTAGAGTAATTAGGGAAAGGGGCTGCACTGCACAAACCTAGAGTAATTAGGGAAAGGGGCTGCACTGCACAAACCAAGAGTAATTAAGGAAAGGGGCTCCACTGCACAAACCTAGAGTAATTTGGGAAAGGGGCTGCACTGCACAAACCTGGAGTAATTAGGGAAATGGGCTCCACTGCGCAAACCTAGAGTAATTAGGGAAAGGGGCTCCACTGCACAAACTTAGAGTAATTAGGGAAAGGGGCTCCACTGCACAAACCTAGAGTAATTAGGGAAAGGGACTCCACTGCACAAACCTAGAGTAATTAGGGAAAGGGGCTCCACTGCACACACCTAGAGTAATTAGGGAAAGGGGCTCCACTGCACAAACCTAGAGCAATTAGGGAAAGGGGCTGCACTGCACAAACCTAGAGTAATTAGGGAAAGGGGCTCCACTGCACAAACTTAGAGTAATTAGGGAAAGGAGCTGCACTGCACAAACCAAAAGTAATTAGGGAAAGGTGCTCCACTGCACAAACCTAGAGTAATTAGGGAAAGGGGCTGTACTGCACAAACCTAGAGTAATTAGGGAAAGGGGCTGCACTGCACAAACCAAAAGTAATTAGGGAAAGGTGCTCCACTGCACAAACCTAGAGTAATTAGGGAAAGGGGCTGTACTGCACAAACCTATAGTAATTACTCCACCTAAGAAACATGCTTTGGCTCTGGAAGGAAACGTAAGTATCAAGAGAAGAGAATGCAGACATGGAGACAGCGTGCTATCAAAACCCGACCTTGTGCCGAGAGTCCACAGTGCTAAGTTCAGTGCCCAGTCCGGTCCGAAACCATCTCAGTAGGGGATTAATTTCCAGAAAGCCACTTACCAGCATTACTTATTTAATAAATGGAAATTTTTTGCTTTATGGGTTGCTTCTATTAAATGTGTTAAAGTGGTGTTGGTGTGTCTATGCAATACAGGCCTTGCCGTGCTTGCTTGCTTGCTAGCCCTATTTAAATCTAAGATAATCTGAAGACAGAAAATAACTGCTTAGTGTTCTTAATCGGTCAGTACTAAATAAAGCTCCCCCATTTCTGTAATTCAGGAACCAGTGTCTGAAATAATGGTTGTCTGTGCGATCATTATGACTTCAGTGCTCTTTCATTAAGGTGCAGCTGTCTGCAGTTTTCAGCACTTCATCTGTTTTCTGGTGACTGCATTGAGAAACAGATGCATGCAGCTTGGTCCTTTGCTTTTTGATGTTTGAGCCATGTGGTCTGTCTCTGAGGCTTGCAGTGTCACCCTCATAATGCTGACCCATTGTCCTTTTGAACTAGCTGTTTTTGAGAGAATATTCATTGTCATGACAATCAGTGTTGTATTTTCTGTTATGCCGATTTCACCTTTGAACTTAATTTTGTTTTGTTTCTCAAGGTAGTAGTGATTGTAACTGGGAACATTATTTTCACAGCATTGCATGTACCTTTCTTGTTGTTTGTCCTGTGCTCTGACCCTCTTCTCTTTTCTTTTCTGTCTCTGTTTTCCTCTTTTGTGTCCATTTTAATGGTGATAAAATCAGTCTAATTATATCTGTATTTTCTTTGTGAAGCATGGAATAAAATTAATTATTACCCAGTTGTACTGCATGAGTTTTGAACCTGTAGACTACGATTCATCCCAGTGTAGCGTTGGTACTAGTTTTTTATGATTTAGTATTCACATTCGTCAGGATTGCTTACATTGTATGGCCTGGACTCTTAAGCTGCTGCCGTTTATTTTTATTAGCCTAATCTGTAGTTTTGCCTGAATGCTTTCCTTGTGCTGCATTTTGGAAGCATTGCGCCCCAAACTGAAGACCTTTTTTACTGTAATGATTTTAATATACACATTGTAGTGTTACCCAAGTCCCTTCAGGTGTGAATATTCCTTTTGTCAGAAGTGCTTGTTCATCTATCTCGATATTTTTCTTATTATGTTTCTCCATCTTTCTTGATATTTCTGTTACCAGCGGTATACTAAATCTGATGTACACAAGTACAGTATATGTCTGTGTAGTGAAAGTCACTGCCACAGATGTTGTTTAGTTTAGGAACTGTTTGACTATTAACAGTTATATCGATGTCCTATGAAACACTGGATATTGTATCATTAAGCGTGATCATTTTGATATTTGATATTTTGATATCTAGGTCTGGATTTGACCTTGATTACTACCAAGGCTTTTCTCTGTATCCTTCAGCCTCCAATAATCCCCTACCCCAACCATCCATTGGTTCGCAGCTGCTTAAGATCTATTCCTTATGTGTTTCATTTCAAAATAAACATTGCCAGAGAAACAGAACTATTACATAGACGCTGGTGACATTGGCATGATCTGCCTTGTTAACTGTTGTAGAACATATTCCATGACATAATGTCTGACAGTTGAGTCTCACCATAAGGGCCGTAATGAAAGCAGATCTCTCAAAAGATCTACTTGAAATATTTTATGTAAGTAATTCATGTTTACTCCTGCTAAACAAACTAACACAAGAGTCCATCACAATATTTGAAAGCATTAAATGACTTGACTTTTTTTTTTTCAAGTAGACATTTTGCATTCTATTGTAGGCTTTTTTTATATTAGTTGGTTTTGTTAACCACCTTTTGGAATGAGGGTCTGCGTGACAAATGTGTCTGAATTTCTTGGGAATTTATAACTTCATTTGAAACTTATTGAAATGTAATCATAGTATCTGTAAATAAATGCAGTCATAGAATTGTGCTTAGGGTTGCATGTGAAGAGACACTATTGTAGTTTTAGTGTTTCGCTAAGTGCTGTGTTTTTTGCTTTACTGTTGATGATGAGGTCGGCTGTTACTTGCGTAATTATCATGTGTCTGTCATTATGTAATTTTAGAAAATAATCTCTTTGGTCTATAAAGAAACCACAGGTTTTCTTTTTTAATCACTGATGTTTATAATGATGTTTTGTCAGGCTGTGCATACTGAAACGTAATTGGTTTGTTGACTGTAGTGTTGTCTTTTTTCAGTACCAGTAATCTTTAGAAATAACCCAAGCAAAATGCATAGCATTGTTTTGTGGTGAAAGCCACTAATCCTTTTACATCTTACGTTAAGGATTTATGTGGTAGCTCACACATAATGATTTTACCCAGAGTTCAGAGTAAAAATCTGTGAAAATATTTGATTCACCAGTGCAAACTGCTTACATCCTGTATTGCCCAGTTGATTACTGTGGAATGTGACAGAGGTAATTAAATGTGTCTCGGGTTCTTAGATCACCCTGAAAATAGATACCTGGGCAGCAAAGCATAAATATTAAACAAATGTTGAAAAATGTTCTAGGATGTCTCAGGATGACATTAGGGAAGGAGTGTTTTGAAACCTTAGTAAGAGATTGTAAGTGGTACAGCTAGTTCAAACAGTGTTTGTCACCTTTATGAGCTGCATATACAGGTAGATAATTGACAAAGAAATCGTTCAATCCAGCAGTAGTTTTACAGTAACTAGGCTGTGGTTGTAGTATCAACCACCATAATCTGGTGACAGAGGTGAGTCACAGAATAAATCGTTGAGGACAGAATGTCGAACTTCCTGCTAATACCTCTCATTCTGAATGTTAGGGTAGTGCAGGTGCTGGTGTCATGTGAATCATAGAGTAAGGGACTGGTGTTAAGAGGATTTCACCTCACTAAAATGGCAGAAGTGCACTCATTGTTCAGTGAATACCCACCCAGTCCAAGCCACTGTATCCAGGAGCCAAGGACTTGGGCCATGCTGCCGATCTTGTCCCCTTTCAGTTTAAGAGGTCACATAGAGTAGGATGAATCAGGAGACTAGTAATCTACTTTCTGTCTACCTAGATGTTTAACCAAGGCTTAATGGGGCTGAGCTGAGACACTTTCTGGGCTAATGAAAGACAGGGAAAGACATCCTTCAACACCTAACTTGGCAACTTCTGAGATACTAAACAGTAGAATACAAACAGTTATAGCTGACATGGGATATTTTTTTCTCCAGAGGAGAAATGTAAGACAAGTCACTCACCTTTGATACCTGCCATAAGTGAGGTACAGTGGAGATGTACCCCACAAAGATTAGGCATGCATGGGTATAGTAGAAAGAGGCATGCCTAGTGAAGTTGTGCTCCTTGTTAGGGAGTAGTGGTCATGAGGAGGATCAACAAAATGGCCTACATAAAGGTCTCCTTAGTGGAGTCCCTCATTGCTGCTGAAACTGACCCTAAACTGGACATTCAGACTTAATTTTTTTTAAATATTATAATTGCTTCACACCTCTCCCATGTCCTTTTGACACATTTGTTCCACCTTTGTGGCTAGCACCAGGCCCATTCATTCTCTGACTCACATGACAGCCTTGTGGGCCATTTGTTGCTTGCTCTGGGTGAGAGCTGTGTAAGCCCATTTATTCCATTCAGTGTTGGGAATAGAATGCAGTTTACTGGCTGTCATTTGTGTAGGGCCTGTCTCCAGTCTAACCCCTCTGCCGAGAGGCTATGACTACCACAACTTCTGCTTCATAGGAAGAACACATGCATGCATCAAACAAGTATGTCACTCTCATTCCAAACTTATGCCTGTTAGTCTTGTGCACTCCTGTTGTGCTTACCAGTGCAGTGAGCTAAGCCACCTTCCTTCCCCAAGGATGTGTGAACCAGTGTCATCCATTAACTCACACCCCCTTCCTGGTCCTTCCAGCTTCCTGGTTATCTAACTGAACACAGGTCATCCAGAGTATAATCGCAGCATTACCTCTTTATGCTGCTGAGCCAGGCTTGGACATAATTTATTTGTGGGCTGGGAGATGGGGCAGCAACCTTGCCCCCCCTGTAATATTTGTTAGATTAGTGTGGTTGAAAGAATGATATGGAGGCAAGTTGTGTCCTAACTGCTTCACCAGCATATATATTAAACTGCATTACACACGTCAAACCACTTGATTCACAATGTTTACAGAATAGAGAACCTGAAGGCACCGATCTCCTAAAGTTATACTGTAGGCATTTTACCAGTGATCTATGGCAGGGGAGATAAGACCAATGTAAAGGGGGGAGAACAAGGAGAAGGATTGTACCAATTAATTGAGATGAATAGGTACTTTTCATGGAGGGAGCTGGAAAAACTCAGCCTTGAGAAGGCAGCGATGACAGACAGTGGAGTACTGTTGGAATTTAGAAATATAGAAAAAAGAAGAAAGTAAGCATAAGAACTCTTTAGGAATATCCACTAACAAAGTATGTAAATAAATAAATAAGCGTTTACTCCTGGCAACTAAAGGGTTAACAAGAAAACATCGCACTATCTAGCTGCTGAAGGCTACAACTTTGCAGTGTAAATAGTAATATATGTAAATATGTTTAAGTAAATCATGTGTCAGTACTGTCCAGATACTGAAGGATTCAAAGTTAATATAAATATAATTTGTTTTCTTTCAAGCAATCAGATATCACCAGTGTTGTTTTTGTTAATTTTATCAGTGAACTATTACATTGTAAAACCGTCATTTGTTTTTTAAACTTGACTATTTTTAACCAACTTTTTTCAATTATAAATGTTTTGCTGAAGCCAAGTAGTAGCATGCTGCATACATAATGGTTTACAGTCGGGACCATATCATTCAGATTATGAAATACTGAATACTAATAACAGTTTTGCATAAGCTTTGTCTTTCCTGCTATAACAAAGCTCTTAATCATCTGGCATTACAAAATGTTTAGTAAGATTAGCATATTAAAGCTGTTCAAAGAGAGAAAAATATCAGAAGTTTATACAAGAAGACACTTGCAATTAAAGATGAGGTTGTGGTTGAAAAGGGTCAACACACTAGTCTACCCACCAAGTCAATGAAAGTCTAAACAAATTAAATAATTTTTTACACTGATTGGTATGGTCATTATATTGTTTATTACTGACATCAGACAAATTTGAAAAGAAATAAAGGAATGCAATTGATGACTTTATAGTTAGTACAAATGTTGGAGAGCAAATTGTTTTTCTTGTAGTGTTTATTGAGTGACACCATCTGTTTTGGCTTTAAAAAATATGTGTGAATTTTGGTTAACAGTGGCTGTGTTTTTGCTTTAGTTGTTAGCAAGCACATGAGAAATGATATGCAATATTGTGAGTGTAATGAGCAGTAGAAATGTTCCAAATGACAAATATATACACATAAGATACATATGCCATACAGATGTAGAAAATATCTCTAAGAAAAAAAGAGTAAAATAAAATGCATAGGATTGCATTCACATTGCAATATACAGTATACAGAGTTTTGTTCTTACTTACATTCAAAAGAAAAGAGCAATGCAACCATATAAACCGTGACGCCCCACTACTGGGCCAGTAATCAAGGACCCTTAATCCTCACCACTGGCACCTGTGGGGAACATTCACTGAGAAGATAACAGGTGCACACACAGTATCTTCAGATGCAGCTCTCTGCATCAAACATAATCAAGCACAATTTCCCTTAAGAGCACATAGGGAACAATGTCCAGGCTGGTTTCTCCCTCTTTCTCCAGATCCCACAGTAAGATTCCCCATTGGCACAAGCTATAGAGAGATGAGAACTCAGCTGAGTGTCCATGCCAAGACCTACACACACACACACACACACACACACACACACACACACACACACACACACACACACACACACACACACACACACACACCTGGGAAAGGCTGACGCATGTTTACTAGCTATGCCCCCTTCTGCCCAGACTATAAGGTAGTTACCACCACCACCAGACACTCCTGCCAACTACCTTAAGGCCCTTACAAGGGTACCCAATATACAGAGTGAAATTAATATTAATATAAATGGTAGTTTGACCAAGAGTAAGGCTATTAGGAGTGGCCCACAGTGTCACCAAATAAATATGCTAATTCTCTCAAAAATTAAATATCTCTACAAAGATCAGACACAGTGAAATTTTTTAATATATTTAATAATAAATGATAAAAGAACAATTAAATATTAAGTATATGTTCACAGTGACATCAGAGTTCAAAATCACAGGAAATATTTAAAATAACATTGAAGAACAGAATCAAACAAATAAAGAAAAACAATATCTAAACTAAGCTTCACTATATTCCTGACTGAATCTAAGATATTTACTATTCCCTACTTACTTAATAGAGCAAGTCAGATGAAGTGGTGAATGGTCCTTCTTGTTGTCAGGCCCAAGACAGAATACAGAATGCTCTGTTTCACCAAGAGACTTATTACCTCTAGGATAGCTTGCAGAATGACATCAGTTCTGGTCATTTGACTTCTAGTTCCCATGCAAAGCCCCATTGCTAGAAGCTGGGAGGATTTAGCACCTACCTGTAAAAATACACACACAAGGGCTTTTGCTCGGATCTGTGGCAGGTGCTGGAAGTCATAAAACAATTTCATACCACCACACTTCCAGAGTAGCAATTAGTTCACCCCCCAAAGACAATACAGAAAGCTTACTAGTAACCACACAACCCAAAGGCTGAAAACCAGAAACGAAGTCCAATATTGAGAACGTTGTTCCAAATACAATAAAGGCTGTCCTTATACCCACGTATCACTCTGCATAGGTAATACAAACATCGATCTCACACGGATTAATTGAAGAATTTATTACCAAAAACTCAAAGCGTGTAAAAGTAATGTACTTTAAACACATAGATTCAAGTAGAATAAAAGAAAAGTAACTGATTTAGCGCTTTCATCTCCTACACCAGAGACTTCCTCAGAATCCAGTTACCATTTACAATTCTTGCTTTATATATCACACATCATTTTCAAATCATTAATTAATAATTAGACATTTGTCTGTTTGAATGCTTATGATTATAAATTAAAGGGCTAGACTTCAATAATGAATTTATGCAACACTGCAAAAACATTTTGAATAAAATTTGTTAAATAGGCCAACCTGCATACAAAAAATATATATATATATATATATATATATATATATATATATATATATATATATATATATATATATATATATATATATATATATATATATATATATATATATATATATATATATATATATATATATACTGTTGTTGCCAAAGGCACATTTGTAAATAGGTACATAATAACTTGTTAAACCAAAGAGAACCCCCCCAAAAATTGATAATTAATTAAATCAACAGATAAACATTTTGTTGAATACCTGTATGCAAAGTAAATGCGTATGTCTATCCCAATATATATATGTATAGATATAAAAAAATATATAAATATAACAAATATATACATATATATAAAATATTGAATAATGAATTAAATACATATTTAAAAATATTAGTAGTGTGTAATTATACATAAATTAAAAATAACCATGTGATATGTATAAAAAGATGATACCTCAGCGAAGCCTATTCTTATCAATATATTCATAAAAACAAGTGTTGAAGAATATTTTAACAAATCACCAGATATTGGTAATAAATAATGTTGACCTAATACTGATAATTTTCTTAAAAAATGTTAAAACTTGTTAAAAATTGTTAAAACTGATAAAAAATGTTTGTGTTGATAGCAGAATAACAAAAATTATATATATAAATGTGTATATATATAAATAAGATATGTTACAAAACTAAAAACATAGTTAAAACCTTTAGAAAAAAACATATTAACTGATTTTGTTCAAGAGGTTATTAGTTTTGCAGTTTTTCTTGTGTCTGGTCATTTTACCTTTTCTTTGGGTCTGCTGCCAATATTTTTAACACCGGAGTTATAGATATATGATCATTTAATCCTTTTCCACTACATGCGTCTAATCTCAACTGCCAGATCATTTCCCTGTACTCTAGCTTAGTCTCCCAATCACCTCCTCTATCCATGGGTTCAATTTCCTCTAGCACCCAAAATTTGAAATCTGCCTGTTTGCATACCATTGCATGCCTATATAATGCATTATTCTCATTATGTTTGCTAATATCCCTTGTATGCTCATATATTCTATTCCTAAGATGGCGTTCAGTTTTGCCTATATAATAACTCCAGCATGCTTTACAGAATACTAAATATACTACTCCTTTTGAGTAACAACTATTATACCTTTTAGCTTTTAAAGTTATGTCCAAACTAGGTATTCTGATTTCTTTCAATCCGGCAGTAAATGAGCATTGTGCACACCTACCACATTTAAAAGTGCCGTGTCTCTTGTTGGCCCCACTAACAGTGGTAGTTCTCTGTTCAATAATGTTCTTAATATTCTTGTTCCTTCTAAAACTGTATTTGATGTCACGTTGAAATACATCAGTTTTCGTTGCTATATTCCTGAACATCTCCCAAGTGTCATCAATACTTTTTTTCAACCATTTTACACCTTGATGGTATGCAATCGTCAAATAGGGTGTACCACTTACTACAATTGAGTTAGGAATATTAGAACTACTCTTATCACTATTCTTGACTGTGGGCTCCACACACCCTTCTTTAGTTAACAGAGCCTTATATTTGTTGCCTCTTTCTGATATTACATATTCTTTTATAGGGCTAATAAAACCCATAGGATAGCCTCTTTCATAAAACATTTTTTCTACATTATCAATTTCTTTTAGAAATTCTGTGTCGTCTGAGATCATCCTAGCCATCCTAATCATTTGTCCTTTTACTATGTTTTTCTTGAGTTGATAAGGATGATCACTATTGAAATGTAGGTAGGCATTAGAATGATGTTCTTTTCTAAATACATTAGACCTATAACATTTACTCTGATTGTCCTTACTTAATTTTATGTCTAAGAAATGTATTTCCTCTGCACCTATTTGATGTGTAAAATGCAAAAAGGTAGTTGTCTGGTTTATATAGTGTATAAAATCTTGAATGTACTCATATGGACCAGACCATAAAACAAATATATCGTCCAGGAAACGGAAATAATTACTAATGTATTAACTGTATGTAGAGTTGAACACATATTCCTTTTCCCAAAATAACATAATGATGTTAGCGTACATAGGGGCACAGGCTGAGCCCATGGCAACTCCCTCTTTCTGATGGTAATAGTCTCCCTCAAAATACACATAGTTATACTTTAATATCAGTTCCATACATTCCAAAACTGTTCTAAACTCAGCTCCTGTCACTAGTTTCAATTCAACAAGTACTTTTTCAAACCATTCCAAACCAATGGCTTGGGGTATAACTGAAAACAATTCTTTAACATCTATAGTAATAAACAACATATTATCTGAATAAGTACTCCCACCTATTTTTTTCAAAAAGTCCCATGAATCTATCAAAATGTGATCATATTTGGTATTGAATCCTTTTAACATAGTATCTACATAAATTGCCAAAGGCTGAGTTTTAGATCCCTGAGATGACACTATAGGTCGCATGGGTGGGTTGTCTAAGGCGCATGTAGTGGAATAGGATGAAATTATCATATATCTATAACTCCGGCGTTAAAAATATTGGCAGCAGACCCAAAGAAAAGGTAAAATGACCAGACACAAGAAAAGCTGTAAAACTAATAACCTCTTGAACAAAATCAGTTAATATGTTTTTTCTAAAGAGTTTAACTATGTTTTTAGTTTTGTAACATATCTTATTTATATATATACACATTTATATATATAAATTTTGTTATTCTGATATCAACACAAACATTTTTTATCAGTTTTAACAATTTTTAACAAGTTTTAACATTTTTTAACAAAATTATCAGTATTAGGTCAACATTATTCATTACCAATATTTGGTGATTTGTTAAAATATTCTTCAACACTTGTTTTTATGAATATATTGATAAGAATAGGCTTCGCCGAGGTATCTTTTTATACAAATCACATGGTTATTTTTAATTTATGTATAATTACACACTACTAATATTTTTAAATATGTATTTAATTCATTATTCAATATTTTATATATATGTATATATTTGTTATACATATATATATTGGGATAGACATACGCATTTACTTTGCATCCAGGTATTCAACAAAATGTTTATTCATTGATTCAATTAATTATCAGTTTTTGGGGGGGTTCTCTTTGGTTTAACAAGTTAGTAGGCACCTATTTACAAATGTGCCTTTGGCAACAACAGTAGATATATATATATATATATATATATATATATATATATATATATATATATATATATATATATATATATATATATTGTATGCAGGTTGGCCTATTTAACAAATTTTATTCAAAATGTTTTTGCAGTGTTGCATAAATTCATTATTGAAGTCTAGCCCTTTAATTTATAATCATAAGCATTCAAACAGACAAATATCTAATTATTAATTAATGATTTGAAAATGATGTGTGATATATAAAGCAAGAATTGTAAATGGTAACTGGATTCTGAGGAAGTCTCTGGTGTAGGAGATGAAAGCGCTAAATCAGTTACTTTTCTTTTATTCTACTTGAATCTATGTGTTTAAAGTACATTATTTTTACATGCTTTGAGTTTTTTGGTAATAAATTCTTCAATTAATCCGTGTGAGATCGATGTTTGTATTACCTATGCAGAGTGATACGTGGGTATAAGGACAGCCTTTATTGTATTTGGAACAACGCTCTCAATACTGAAAGCTTCCTGGTACAGATTTTTGTGTCTCTGGCTGCAGTGAAACCTGTGAGATAGCATCTTTATGGCCTAGTCTGTAAAGTGATATAATTTCAGTTATATTTTAAAGTTTGCTGGACTAAGGTTAACCTTCCAGTTTCCTCTGTTAAAGTATATACATTTAAACAGTTACAATAGTGCATGTACATTTCTGTTCTCCCCAGTAGGGCACACTGTAGATACATTTGAAACACAAACATTTTGCAAATACCTTCTCAACACAAACATCTGTTCAAATCAGTTTGGTATACACGACATACAGTTCTAATACATTTGTAACACAAGCATCTTGTATAAATCAGTTTGATATTTACAAATGACATATAATTATTTACAAAATTCCAGCTAGCTGTGCTGACAGTACCTCCTACCGTCACATAAACATTGTACAGGGTTGCATTTGTGTTGCAGTATAAAGAGGCAACAGACACTCTTGTGGGCACTCACCCACTCCAGGAGATGTCCCTCACTGCATTCTTTATCCTGGGAGTCATTTACAGCATACTAAATAGAGGCATAAGAAGAAAATAATTTACAGTAATTTGATTCAGGTCCCTAGTTTAGAGGGTGTTGTATTTCTAATTGCATTGTGCCTTCATGAATAGTGATTTCCACACAAACAAATAAACAAGTCTTCTGAGTAAAACATTGAAGTTCACAAGTTGTACCTACACTACATTGATTTTTAGAACATTTTCCACTACCTTCTTTTCCTGTTTTTCATTTCACCTTTCCTTAGTGAAGCAGGAAAGCAGTATTTAGGAGAATAGTGATACCCTAAAGAGAATACTGATGGAACAACATTGTCTTTAGTTCCTCAGTGTGAATTGTTACTAGAAGCCACCAGGGAGTGACAGAAGTGTTGCCACCTGTGCCCTTGACTTGGTTTTGGAAAGCTTATTTGCATCATTTTGTTGCATGTCTTTGCACACGTGGTATGGTATGTGGTGAAATTTAATTCTTTTGCGAATGCTTAACGTTTGGTCTAATTACAAATGTTAACAAAATGCTGCCGCATTTGAAATGCAGAATTTCCAGGTGTGTTTCAACATTTTAGAATTGAAAAGTGTTGACAAAGATGTCAAGTGTGGGTTGCAGAGCTGAGTACAAAGAAAACACAACAAAGATATACTTTAAGTGGGTTGTAACAAGAATGTGTGCTTTCTTTTGAAGTGGCAAGCAGAAATTCCATTACTTCAACACTGGCCAGAAAGACTTGCCTATTGTGTGACTATAGTTTAAAAAAAGAATGTATTTTAAAACAAGTGAGCTGAGCGGGGCTAAGATTAGCACTGGTAAATAATTCTGAAGTAGGAAACATTTGTAGTGGTGTTTGAACTAAAGTGTATACCACTGAATGGCTTGTAAATGGAATATACAGTGTATACCATTTTAAACTGTTGAACAATAAAATATCTTGCTGTGAAATTTGCTTAGTATAAGCAGTTTTTATTTCTTTCTATTATTTATAATGGGTAATATTCATAACCTTCCTGTAAATCTATAAATGCTACTGAAATGTAAGATATTAAAGGACAATTGATTCTTGCACGGGAGAAATGCTGGACCTGATAGACACTGAATGTGTGTGTGTGTGTGTGTGTGTGTGTGTGTGTGTGTGTGTGTGTGTGTGTGTGTGTGTGTGTCTGTGTGTGTGTGGGCATGTGTGTGTGTTTATATATATATATATATATATATATATATATATATATATATATATATATATATGTGTGTGTGTGTGTATAAATAGATAGATATAGATATACAGTAGCTATATATATACGTATATATGTGTGTATGTACACACACACACACACACACACACACACACACACACACACACACACACACAGCTGTCTATGTATGTAGGCTTAATGCTTTTATTTTTATAATTCATATTTCCTAAGTGACAGTCTTCTGTGAAAAAACAAGGTTAGCTATTCATTTCATAATTTAGATTTCTTTATGCATTTCAAGAAATGTTGCTTCTGAAATTGAGATGAGAATAACACTGGTCTCCGGATATCCCTATAACATTGGGAACATGTAGATTTCTAAAGTTTCAGATTTGCTTGGGTGGTATTAAGGCATTTCTGTTTTATGTCTGCTCATTACATTATTATTAGCTCATCATGGTTGTTAGTGGTCAGAATTGCAGGCATTTTAGATGTTTCACTTTAGTATCTGTAGCACAGACGATATGAAGAAAGGTATATATTTTTTCTGAAATGGAAAAAATGAATGCCCCCAATGAAGAGCTGCAGCATTGTGTATTTGGAATTGATTAAACAATCCTTTTATCAGATTAAACTATGGCACATGTTGCAGAGCACTGGCCCTTTCAATGATGGAAAGAGAAGAATTCCGTTTGTACCTTTGACCATGCTCTTGGTGTAAGTGTTGTGCTGATGAGATGTACTTGGGACAGCTAAGGCTCATAGCATTGTTTGGAGGGAGAGAGCAGAATGGCAAACTTTCTCCTTATAGTTGAAAGAGTGTTTTGCAGAAGACGGGGATAGCTTGTTTATCTGGCATTTAATGACCAGCATGTTTTATTTTTCTGATTTGTGGAGTGACATCACTTACTGACCACTTGCAGAGATCAAGTGAAAACTCATCATTTAGTTGACAGAAAAGGTGAGATAGCATTTCTCTAGCTACAGGAACTTGACTCAGGCATTATTTTTGTATGATTCGGGGTGGGGGGGGGGTCACAGTTTAAAGGGCACTTGTACTTTGTAATTTTTTTTTTTAGTTTTAATGTTTGGAAGCAATATTAGGTATGCTGTGTAATGTGGAGTTTTGATAGCTTGAGATGCTTCCTGCTAAGTTGGGATGTTATGTGAATTTGCATTGCAAATGTGGTTAGTTTTATTTATATTCAGTGGTGCAACAGGTAGCACACTTGCTTTTGACGCTGAAAGACCAGAAAGCTGTGAGTTTTATTCCTATTCCAGATGGCTGGATTACTGACATTACAGTGCAGCATTATGGGGATACTCCCCCCCTGAGTATGTCATCAGTCAGATGACATATGCGATATTAAACGTAGGACCCATCTGCTTGAGTTGGTGATAGCTCAGGTGGATGAAAAATATCTCACTGCACCCCTCAAAAAGAGTATGGGATGTTCCCTGATGCCCTGACCAAATTTCCCCTGGTAGTAGAAATACCACCTTTGGTCTTCCCTTGAAAACAGGCCACTAGTTTACTGGGACTAACCTGGTCAGCAAAGGATAAGTAAAATAAAACAGATAAATATTCCCTAGCGCTAGGACTGCATAATACCTTATAAACGGTCTGCTGGATGGCAAGCCATAGAATTGTACATGCAACAACAGTACTTTGCTGTACTTTGGCCAGATGTCCTACAGTTTTCTCATTCATCCTTTGCAAGGGGATCCAAGCAGGTATTTTGTGTATAAAATGTTTGGCTGTCAGGTATCAGCTAAAAGTATGCTTAGCAGATTAGTATTTTGGCAAGGTTTGTGTGCGTGCCGGTGTTGATTGTGTTCTGGAAAGCTTTGTCTGCTGTGTTTTTATGCAGGTGTGTGTGTGTGTGTGTGTGTGTGTGTGTGTGTGTGTGTGTGTGTGTGTGTGTGTGTGTGTGTGTGTGAGTGGGTTATAGTGAAGGAGATCAAGACAAAGGCTAGGATGATTGTGAGAGCTTTCCTGACAGATGACATGGATTGGCAAGTACACGAATAGAGAGATAATGTCAGTAGTAAAGAGATTAACAGATACTATCTTCAGGCAATTCATGGAATACCTCTGCATTACACACCTGCATTTATTGTTCAAAAATGTAATACACCATAAAGGTCCATGGTGCTTGCTGAACAGCTTTTGACCCATGTCAGGCCCTTTCATTTTTAAAAATAAAGACTTTGCAGTCTTTTCAGACATGACACAACATTTATTCTTTAGTTCGGGAACACGGCCTAAGGAAAGTACAGCATCTCTGTTTTAATGATGGCGTACTTCTGCACGCAAATAGGTTTGATCAACTTGTATATGGTCTTCTTGATCTGGTGGAGGGGAAGTGAAATACAGGGAGGTTATTGAACTAACTCAAGGACAGAGTAAGCTATCACTTGGCCAAAGTATGAGTTTCCATCTCTTCACCTTCCCGCTTTTGCTTATGTCAGTTTACCCTGACAAGAAACTACTGATTCAATAGCGGGAATACAGGAAATATTTTAATTAGCAGCGACTTTTAATTGTGTGTCTTAGTAAGAAGTCAACTAGTTTTTAATGCTATAAGCTCTTAGCCAAGACAAATGTGGTTGTATGTACTTATGTTTTAATTTAGTAATACTCTTTACGTATTATTTTTCTATCTGTTCATCATCTGCACAGTATGTACATTTCAGCAGTCAGAACAAAATTTAGGGACCACACAAGTTCCTTGTGCAGATGTAATAATTTGTCAGTCACTTGTATTATTTAAACTACTCTGGTCTCCAAGGTTGAATGCAGCAGTGACTGTTTTGCCATGCAAGACTGCCTCTAACAGTAAATTCATACAGCAGTTCAGTTAGTACACAAGGATGACTGAAAGCTCCAGAGTTTTCAGCTGGTGTGGGATATAATTTCTTTCATTTGATTCTTGAAACGTTACAAGAAGCATTGTCTTCTCAGTGTCACTTGATCGTGATTTTCAGCTGTGTGGGTGGCCTTTTCCTGCAGTTAACCTGAAGGTTGCACTCTTTTTAATCCAGCATGTGTATTTCTTGACATCTGTTGCGCCCTCAGGTACCTATTTACATTAATTACTTAATGCATGTGTGTTTAGGGGATTATGGAAATGTCTCTCCTAATTTTTGCTGATTTCTTTTTTGCTGTTTTCATTTTGTTTGGATTTAGCCCACAGATGTTCCCCTTATTATCCCTGAGGAAGAATAATGTAGTGGCCTGATGCAGGTCTTCAGCTTAAAGCCTTCCTTTGACTGGTTTCAGGCTGCTTTTGAGTGGTTTCAGGCTTCAGAAAAATGTGTTAGAAAACTGTGCTGTACAGTTTTTTGGATGAAGGAGATGCTTATTCTGCTCCTATAGTAACTTGATCATCTCCCCTCTCCCACACTACTGACATTTTGATCAGCAGTTAATATTACTTTCTGAACTAAAATAGGTCACACATGCTCTTCTAGACCTGTCTGGGGCAATAATTGATATTCATCATAACATCGCTGTTACAGTAACCTAAACTATATGGGCTCTGTCCTGCAAAGGATATGATGACCAGCTCGCCTCCAAAGCTTTAGACCACCTTCCATATGCCCTAACTGTTCAAGGGTTTGAGGAGAGCCATATAAAATGAGCGATTAGGGCAGTAAATCTTAATAACTTTCTTGTCAGCAAAGTGCACTCTGCCAATGGGTTTTGAGTGATGGACAGTCGTCTAGTGCTTCACTGGGGCTGGGCCTCGATGAGTACCCTTCTGAGAGGAAACCTTCCACTTTATCATTTTTCTAAGTAGAAAGTTTACTTTTCTCAAATAAAATCTATTATTTAAGTTAACAAATGTGATTTTAGTGGTTGTCACTGAAAACTATTTTAAAATCACTTTTTGTAAAAATAAGAAAATATAGATAGGGGCTTGGATTAGTGGTTTTTTGGGGTTATCATTAAACTTCTTACCACAAAACTGTATTTTCCAGGCAGGAGGTTCACTGGTGCACTCAGGCTCCTCTGCCTGTTTATCAGTCACTCTTTTTTGGATAACCATGGAGCTGTTTGGTTCTTCCCTTCCCATCAAGAAGAAGAAGACTAAACTTTCTCATGAGTCTTTGGTAGTTTGGAAGGCTTCATCACTGCTTCAGCTGTCAACGGATGTCCCTGCTGTGGCCAAGCCAGGTAACCTGGACCATTCCTTGTCTTCTTTCAATCCATGTGTCATTGCTTCTCGTGAAACTGCTAAAGACAGGGAGTTAGCCATCTTTGTCTGGCAAGAGAGTTCAACAATGCTGTATGACAAAGTGACAAAGTTGACCTTCAGTGCCTGATTCATTGGCAAGAGCCCCATCCTTGAGTCATTCTTTTTCTAGCGAGTTTAATAGAAAAGGAAAACCAAAAGTTAGGAATTGTTCTTCTCCTGTTCCAGACAGGAAAGACAGGGAAGACTGCCTTTTGTAAAGGGCTTATTCTAATCCTTTCATTGTTTTACTTTTGGGTGTTTCATTATCTACATTTAGATGGGTGGAGGGATGGAGGGATGGATGGATGGATGGAATGGATGTTTAAAAATGTGATATTGAATAATGCCCTGGCTGGAGATGTTTTGTTTGGACCCTATTCTGCTCATGCCCTTAAAAGACTGATGAAACAGGGAATTTAATTCAAAAGATAATCCTAGTCAACCCTCTTTGCCAGAATTTATGAAGAATTTACCTTTCTATTCTGGATCCCTTTATAGGAAACAAACAGTCTCTACAAAGATCAGGCAAGCAGAACTTCAAAAGGCAATGGGAAGGAGGCTTAAAAAGAAAGGAGGAGCCTCTCATAACCAAGGGCAGTCAAAAAAGACAGAGTGACTATAAGCCCCTTCCGATGTTTTCCCTTTCCCATGTTGACAACTCTGGAAATCTTTCTCAAAGTCCAGGTCTTCATTTACCTCAGTAGCTTCAGGTAACCTCAGACAAGTGGGTATTGAGAATCATTCAGAAAGGGTACATTTATCAGTTGGAGTCACCTCCTCCTTTTCAGGGGATTCCCCTCATCTGACAAACCAGACTTCCATGTTTCTTTCGGTCCTGGGCCATATTTTATCTGTAATGGTCATGGTTCCAGTTCAATCACAGCAGGCAGGGAAAATAATCTTCCTAGTGCCAAAGAAAGAAGCAGGTACTTGGAAATGGCCAGTTTTAGACCTTTCCTTTCTGAATCTTCACATCGGCATTCCAAAGTTCAGGATAGTTACTCTTCAATTTCTGTTGCCGCTTGTTTCATCTGTTAGTGTTGTAGTAATGTAGAACTAAAAGATGTATATCAACATATTCCAGTTCTCAAAGATTTCAGACTTTTTTACGATGTTCTGTATCTGGCTTACATTTCCAATTCTCCTTTTGCTCTTTAGGCTATCCAAAGCTCCAAGGGTGTTTGCAAAGTGTCCAGCTCCAGTTATAACCAACTGCAGGTTATCGGGTATTCAGACTGTTCCATATTTACACAATTGTCTTATTTTTGCTGACTCTTTTTCAAAATGTCAAGAATCTCTGGCTTGGGTAAAGGATATCCTTATCAGTCTAGGAGTCTAGCTGAATTTAAATGCATTCTTTCACATTCCTTCTGATAGGATAGTGTTTGTGGGATGTTTTTGGATACATCCCTTATGATGGGTTTTCTCCCTCATGACAATGTAGACCTTTACAGTTTATGGCATTCTCCAACCAATCTCTGACTTCTTCCAGGGAATTAATCAGGATTCCAGGTTTCACGGCTTCTATAATTCTCTTGATTACTCTGGACAGACTTCATATGGGAAATATTTATTGATTTCTCACATCTGTCTGTAGCCACCACCAGTGCTCTCTTATCCTTTTAGAACCCAGTTTTAGGGTTATCAAAAGTGAGTTGGTTTGCTGGATGGACCAGTTATCTCCAAATAGAGGTCTTCCCTTCTCTCTTACAGCTCCTGCTCAGTCTGTATGAGTATGGGGTGGAGGAGTGAAGGCTCAGGGCAGACTGAAACACATAAATGCCAAGTAAATGCTGTCAAATCCCTAAGGCATCTTTGTACTGCAAACCCTGTTGTAGTAATCATGTGTAATACCACACTGATGTGTAACATAAACAAACTGGGAGGTACCAGATCTTACTCATTTACAGATTTAGCAACTAAGCTCAGTCGATAATTCAGGCTTTCTACATTCTGACATAGTTGCAGACAAGCTCAGCAGAACTCGGACGAAACCTCATAAATGGAAGTTAAACCTGGGAATCCTCCATGAATTGATCCAGCTGTGGGGAGACCTGTTCATCTCCATTGACAACAGACAGTTAAAGAAAATCTGCTCCAGGATTCCTAGGATAGGCAGGGCCTATCTAAAGATTTAGAAAGATTCCCCAAAATAATTGTGGTGACCCCTTTTGGCCAAGGCAACAGTAGTTCTCCCTTCCTCTCAAATTGGCCAAGGATACTTATGACAAACTTCCTCCTAGGACAGATTTACGCACACAAGACAAGATTGTTTGATACACCCCAATCTACAACTTCTTTAACTGATTGCTTGGATCATAGAGTTGTAATAGCTTTTAGGCACCTGTTTTTTAGCATGTGCATTTAAGTATTAAAGGAAGCTAAGAACCCTGATACTATAAAATCCTCTATGTGTAAGTGGAAAAGAATTTCTAGCTGGTTTTAAAGTAAGAACCAGGAACATTTTAAGACCCAGATGCCTCTGGTTCTTAAATGTCAACAAAGTGATAAGCAAAATAAAATAAATCTTTGTGTGATTCACTATCCTCTGGGCTTCTTACTCTTGTATCATTATTCAGCTTTCTGCCATCACTTCTTGACTGCCCATAAATTCCACCTTTTTACCCAGCCACAAGTCAAGCAAGTTTTGAAAGGGCTTCTTCATCTCCATCCACCTAGAAAACAAGTGGCTTCTCCTTAGGATCTCAAATTTGTTCTAGAAACACTTACGCATTTTCCATTTGAAACTACTCATGAGGCTGATTTGAATGCTGTGTGCCTACAACAGGTGGAAAGTTCGTTAGCAAATGCCCCTGGTGACTTTTGTTTTTTTCTTATTGGATGCTGTGTGCCTGCAGTAGACACAACGCTCATTGACATTCTACAGTATAGTAGTACACTGCACATGCAGCATGAGTCAGCTGCCCCTGGCGACTTATTTTTGTATTGGATGCTGTGTACCTACAGCAGGTGGAATGCTCATTGGCATTCCTCAGTATAGTGGTGCACTGAACATGCGGCATGAGTCAGCTGCCCCTGGCGACTTATTTTTGTATTGGATGCTGTGTACCTACAGCAGGTGGAATGCTCATTGGCATTCCTCAGTATAGTGGTGCACTGAACATGCGGCATGAGTCACCTGCTCCTGGTGACTTGCTTTTGTATTGAATGTCATGTGCCTACAGCAGGTGGAATGCTCATTGACTTTCCTTAGTTTAGTAGTGCCCTGCACCATGCAGCATGAGTCAGGTGCCCCTAGTGACTTATTTTTCTATTGGATGTCATGTGCCTAAAGCAGATGGAATGTTCATTGACATTCTGCAGTTTTAGAGTTCCTGCACCATGCAGTATGAGTTAGCTTCCCCTGGCAAATTGTTTTTGTATTGGATGTCATGTGCCTGAAGCAGGTGGAATGCTCATTGGCATTCCTCAGTATAGTAGTGTCCTGCACCATGCTGCACGATGCCCCTGGCGACTTGCTTTTGTATTGGATTCCGTGTGCCTACAGCAGGTGGAATGCTTATTGGCATTCCTCAGTATAGTAGTGTCCTGCACCATGCTGCACGATGCCCCTGGCAACTTGCTTTTGTATTGGATGCCATGTGCCTACAGCAGGTGGAATGCTTATTGGCATTCCTCAGTATAGTAGTGTCCTGCACCATGCTGCACGATGCCCCTGGCGACTTGCTTTTGTATTGGATGCCATGTGCCTACAGCAGGTGGAATGCTTATTGGCATTCCTCAGTATAGTAGTGTCCTGCACCATGTTGCATGTGTCAGCTGCCCCTGGCGACTTGCTTTTGTACTGGATGCCATATGCCTACAGCAGATAGAATAATCATTGGGATTCAGCAATATTACAGTGTCCTGCTTCACAGTAACATTGATTGAAAAAGATTGCAATCCTCATTCCTCAGGTGTTTTTACTTGCTTTTGGCATGATCATTGTTAGAGTAGTTGACTTGCACAGTATATGTGTATTTGACTGATACTTTTGCAACTATACATTTTGATTCCTAACAGTTTGCTTCATTTACATTGCTCAAATCCTATCACAAGAAAAGACAGCTTCTTAAATTCCAATTATATTATCTTTTTTTTCCTAAGGGGAAACAACCAGGATATGTAGGTTGTGAAATAAGTGAACTCTGCAATTTTAAATTTGACTGTAAACATAAATTTTCATTTCTTCCTACATAAAAAACATAAAGGAAATAAATGAAGCAATGCTGCTTTCCTACAAAGAATTCACTGTTTCATTAAATAACTTTCTGTTTACTCAGCAGTTACTGTGAATCTCGTAAACTGGTAGTGAACCGGCCAAAGTAAATCAGGCTGGCATCCAAAGGTTTACCTCAGCTAAATTCTCAGTAAAATGTGAAAAGAAAAAGAATCTGGGCATATTTTGTCTGGTATTTATGACCTAACTCAGTCATGACTACCGCTACAGAAATAGCTGCTGTGTTGCTCACTGCAGATGTCCAGTGAAGCCCAAATAGGCCACATTTCATATTTTTTCATAGTGAAAGGCTAATCAATGTTTCCTCTCCTCATCAGTCATTAGATGCAAACACACTTTTCAAAACTGACATTTTGTTCTTCCTATTCATCTTTTGTGCTGTTACCCTAATAGAGACTTTTCTTTGCCAAACATAATAAAAATTAGCTTGTAATTCCACTGTCAGGGATATATTCAAATATTTCTAGTGCATGTGTTACAGATGGTGTCTGCTACTGGAATTTTGCAGAAGTTCTCCAAAGATAAACATTTCATACTCCGTCTGTGTGAAAATTCAGACAACAAGCAGAGAATTCAGTTTCATTACTGATTTTCTAACAGAATCAGGTTTTCCCTGTGTGTGTGTGTGTGTGTGTGTGTGTGTGTGTGTGTGTGTGTGTGTGTGTGTGTGTGTGTGTGTGTGTGTGTGTGTGTGTGTGTGTGTGTGTGTGTGTGTGTGTGTGTGTGTGTGTGTGCGTGTGTTTGCATGTGTGAGAGCTGGAGAGAGACATTGCTTTAGTGGGTCACTAAAGCCTTTCTCTTCTTACCTAATGCCTGCGACAAGAATTAGCCCATGCACTTGATACCGCACCACTGACATGTAGAGATGACAGTATATCACACACAACCATGGTTCTCAGATTCTTTACTGGGCAGCTCATACTGTAAGACCCTTACCTCCTCTGTTTCTTAAAGAAAAGGAGAGTAATCCCTCAGAGCTTTAGCCCCTCACACTTTGACATCTGAATCTTTTTTCCACCCAAATTCGGGTTAGTACTATGAGTTTGTGCTTTGTGCTTAGCTGCGGTGGTGGTGCTGCAGTAGCATTGTTGCCTCACAGTACGACGTTGTCCTGTTCGATTCTCAGCTAGAGCGTCTTCTGTGTGGAGACATGTGTGAATGGGCGTACCTTCGTTGAAGGTTGTGCGTCAGAGCTGGCAACTTGGCACATAAAAATCTACTGCCAATCATTAGTGGACCGGAGTTCCGCTGTGGCGACTCCTAACCAGGAAAAGCCGAAAGATACAACAACAACGCTATGAGTTTGTGCTTAGATTGTGTCTTTATGAAAATGGGTAAAAGCAGATGCATTTCAATAATACAAAGGGTGGGATTTTATCCTCTGTTTCATTGTGTAAACATAATTTTTACCAGTGTAAATCTACTTTGAGCCCTTCGGCATAAGTTAAGGAAGGCATTTGCAGTTAAAAAGAATTACCATTATGTAGAAATTTAAAAAAATGGCTTTTATAGTTTAAGCAGTAAAATGCTAACCTGTAGCTGACAGAATAATATGGCACTGTTTAGTTAGGCAGACGTATTATTTTTACATGTTGGCAGGCTTGTAAATATCTGTTTCAGTTTCTGTTATTATTTACTAATTTTGCATTTTGAAAATGCATATAATTTGCAGTTGAAGCTGCTATTAACTTTTTAACAAGAAAAGTGGGTGTTGATTATCTACAAGTTTATGTATTACTTATATTTTTATTTGAGGCACAACCAAGGGACTCTGCCTGATGGCTCCATTACCTGCACCTGTTGGCCTATTTATTCTGTGGGTGTAAGAGCTGGGCCAGGACTCTTTGCCCCATTTATTCATGCCTGGCATGCCATACAGACTCAATTCTCTCAGCAATGAGAGTTGGGTGGTAGGGAGTGTGTCAACTTATTGGTCCCTCTGAGTGGCCAACTTGCAGGCTGCAGTCTCACCATAGCTGCCTAGTCAGTAGAGGATGTTTGCGCTACACACACACACACACACACACACACACACACACACACACACACACACACACACACACACACACACACACACACACACACACCCCTCCTATTTCCTGGCTCAGCAGCAAAGTCCCTGCTTAATGCAGTTACATGACAGTTTGGCCACTAAAGGTTGGTGATACACTTGACCAGCCCTAGATGTTGTCTTTGCTACATGCTATCAGCCTTCCTCCCCAAAAAAAGCTGAGCTGGCATTTGCCACTTGAGCTTATCCCCCCTCATCTGTGCCACTTGTCAAACACAAGCTTTCTGGGCTTTAGTCTGGGCATCTTATCCCTACACTATGGTCCTGGATTTTCCCCCGCCCTCCTTTTTTGTGCATTTCCCCGCTCTGAGCATCTAGCCATCTCTCCTGACTGCTCACTTGGTGTGTTCATTCCAGTTGTACAAGAACCCTACATCCTGTTTGTACCCAGGAGGCAAATGTTTAGCATACTGGGAGCGGTGCCATCATCAAGAAGAAGGAATGTTTTTTTTTGTCACATGATGCTAACTCTGTCCTACTGTTGCCTTTCTGCAGGCTCTAAAAGTGATGACCAGTACAAGAGCACTTGTTTAGTACCACAAGTACTAGTCATCAGCCTATGACCCAACACTCTACAGTGTAGTCCCACTAGGATCAGACTGTGAATAATACCTACATTTTTGCAAACATCACTACTGCAGTGAGCCAGCTGCCTCCATCCCTTCAAGATGGTCAATCCAGCATCAGCTGATCACACCCATTCTTCCTTGCCTGGTTCTAGCAGAGCCCACTTTGCTAGTTGTAAATGGACTCTCTTATGGGTTGTAGTCTGGACTTTATCATTCAGTGCCAAAGGGTTAGACAATAAATTTGATCGTTGAATGTTTTTTTGTATGTTTGTATTCTTGTTGTAAGGCTGTGGAGGTATGATAATCAATAGCCTTGTATCATTTATTTGGAATACTTGTAATTACCAAGAATAAAGTTCTTCCCACAGCCTTGCAGTAATCACTATAATGCAGGCAACATGGGTGCACTTTCTGTAGTAACTTGCAACTTTCTAGGTTTTCTATTTTGCTGGATTATTTGTCGTAATTACACAATGTATTACTTTGAAGACAGAGCCAAAAAAGTTAATATAGTTGTACTTTTGTGTACATTTCTTGTCTTTTTTTATAATCCAGGTAGAAGAGTCTTTCAAGATTCCATAGGAGGGATGTTGATATTTACAACTCTTTGTAAGAAGTGTGTTGCCTGAGGGGAGCTCTAAATATGCTGTTGCATTGTGCTTGTCTGCAATTGACCTTTTACAACTCCAGCAGTTAAATGCCTGACCTGCCTGAGTGTGTATTTGTTATTGCCTAGGCACTCATTTTACCTGTCCCACTTCAGGCAATGTTATTAACCACATATTATCACAATACTTTAGTAAACATCCTCATGTTACAGCATACATGGGAAACACTAATTTCTTAAAACATCATCTACACTGCAGACACTCTTGAGTTCACAGCCGCTATAAAATCTCAATGTACTTTGAAACAGGATATGAATATTAGATTTTTTCACTGTAATTACCCCACTTGAGCTGGATTCAATACTGTGCAGAGACTGTAGGGTGTTTTACAAGGATGACCCTGCTGCGATTTGATTGTATATTAAGTTATTTTACTGTGACATTTACAGGGTTATAAAAGGACATGCAGATGAAAGGCGACTAATCAATAATCATTTACCAACATCCAGATACTGATGATGGTAATCCAAGGTTGCTTTACTTGATTTGTGCTAGGCTGTAACAAAGCTGTTCATTGCATTTATTGTAACCAGCTTTTATCTGAATTTGCCTCACTGACTTTATTTCTGTTTATATGATAGGCTGTATTGTTTAGAGCTGTCATTCCATCTGTATGTGAAATGCAGTTAGCGAGGTATGCTGCAAAGCTCTAACATTTATAGGCTAATTTTTAGTTTTGGAATTAATGTTCTAATGCTGTAAACTGTATCTTTAAAAACATTTGCTAAGTGCATCAACCCTAAAAGTTACCAATGGTTAACATTTTTCTATGACCATGTTATATACTGAGAATACAGCCCAAAGGGATGGGTATACAACTGATGTCTATCATTTAGGTCAGTGTTGTAGTACTCATCCCTAGTAGGACTTGGATTTCTGTTTCCTCCGTACATCCAACCTGGTGTTCGGAGCTCAGAATCCTTCCCTCCTGCATGGTGTATGCATTCTCAAATGACCATGTACTATACTGAAAATTAAGTATGGGGTGATAGGAATTAAAAGTGAATATTACTTTATTCTTCAGTTTTGTAATTGATGATGACTAATTCCTGATGACTATATATGCATATATATATATATATATATATATATATATATATATATGTGTGTGTGTGTGTGTGTGTGTGTGTGTGTGTGTGTGTAAATATATATATATATATATATATATGTGTGTGTGTGTATATATATATATATATATATATATATATATATATATATATATATATATAGATATAGATATATAGATATATATATATATATATATATATATATATATATATATATATACATAAAATATATATTTTTTTGTCATTCCTTATTTTTACCTTCTTTTAGTAGGCTGTTCAGGGATCTCAGCATGATTGGGAGCAAAATTAATGAATGAAATGTTTTTTTCTCTCCACCCCTCCCCCAGCAGTATGTGGTAAAATCCTTTACATATTCCAATGATGGAAAAAATACATTATCGGTAGATGTCAGCTGTTATGTTTCTCTCAACTCTTTGGTATGTTAAAAATGGAACTACTGTGTATGACTGAAATGCCTGCTCACATTAGCGAAGCCTTGAATGACTGAGATCATTTTGAGTGGTATGGTGTGTGTTTCCCATAATGACCAGCTGGTATTGTAAAGTTAGCACATACTTGATGCATTAAATGCCACTAGGCTGTTAAAGGAGAGTTTAGTGAATCTGTAGCACACGTGTAACAACAGCACTGTGTATATGTTTGCGGATAACTCTGGTCTACAGTTTGCTTTACGTTAATGATGAAACTGTTTTTGTCCAGAGCAGTTCTATAAAATGAAATGATACTTATGGGGACATGACCTAATTGTGCTTCCACATGTAATATGCAGTCATTATAATATGTCTGACTCCGTCCGGCATCTCCTCCGGTATCAGACTTGGCTTTTACCAATCTGTGATGTTTAAGTTTTTTTCTTACTTTTTGAAAAAACATGATGGCATTTGAGTAGAGGTGTTCTTTAAAAAAATATTAAAGCCTGAGGGAAACTGCCATCTTTTTCTTTCTTAACAAAAGACTTGTTCTTACATATAGTCCAAATCCATGACTGTCACATCTAAAGAGAGCATGAGTTACAGATTACCATCTGTGTTTCTTGTCTGAACCTATTGCTACAGGTTTTCTGCACACTATTTTAGCTTTCTGTGAAATTCTGTGTTATTTACTTTTGGCACTTATTATATCATAACTGTTATCTGTGTAATGCACTCCATTCAGGTTCAGAAACACATACAATATTGCTGACAGTCAGATAATGGAGTGCTTAATTAAGTCACACCGTCTCTCCGCTTGGTTACGGCATAATAAAATAGGCAGTGCTACATTTTTTCCTGTAACTGGAACCATGCAGTGGTGACATGTTGTAGAATGTAGGTACCTCTTCAAAATGGAGGCTGATATGCTTTAAAATTCTGATATTTGTCAAGCTGCATTGTCATAGAGGAAAAAAGCTTTGATTATGACTGAAGCAACACGGGTCTGATTTGCAGCTTGGGTAATTGTTGGAGCTGGTAGGTGTTAGGGGTTAGGGAAGGAATGATGAGGCTTTGTCTGTGTATCTTATCCAGGAGGGAAGGATGAAGATTTACATAATGCCAGGGCCAGACAGTTTCCCAGGCTCTGGCTGAGGGCAGAACAGAAAGAATAGTACCACAGTGGTAAGTAGGTGGGGCTAAGGAGGTATACTCAGCCAGCCTTGGGTATGAGTCAAAGCTGCAACCAAAAACCATGCATCATGGAGTCTCAACTTCAAAACATGATGCAGACAGATAGTGTAATAGGGTTATGACCTGCTTAAAGTAAACTTGCCTCAGTGAGAACCGAAGCTGCCAAGTTCGCTCACCTTCTGTGGGACTCCTCTTTCCCCATCAATGACAGCTGGGGGGCCCTTGTGACCCCAGCATCAAGAGGTGAACACCTGAAAGAACCCTCACAGTAAGTACCTCCAGACTGTGGAGGGGATGAAGTTAAATGAAGTCATGCTACAGCACTTGGTAAAGGGCAGCAAAAATGCTCTCACTGATTCACGTCACATTTTCACAGGTGGCCATATAGGAAAACAAAGTAAATTACTTTTTTTTAGGGTCACCTTGAACACTGCAGTTTTTCACTATATAGAAGTCAGTGGACAAAGTCATAAGGGAATATGACAGTTTTTAACATGCTGATAACGATGATTACGACAACTACGATGATGATGATGATGATTACCATCATCAAAGCAATACACTACTTTTAGTTAGCAAGATGGCTGAAAATTTTACATCAAAAATGCTGTCATGCAGTTATTGAACATGGTCATAGTTCTGTGATAGCCTACACTGACCTCTTCTTTTCCTGTCTAAACATTTTCATGGAAAAAATGTGTTAGAAATCTTTGTTGGCAATCGGATTAGTGAGCAGGTCTTTTAAAAGCTAACTTCTAACAAAAAATAAAGTAAAAGCCCTACAGGTCTAAATAAAGAAATCAAAACCCTTTTTCAGTGCATGTTTTGACTGTAATGTATCCTTTTGCAGAGAAGAATAAAACCAGTGCACTCCTGTTATACCGCACTAAGTAATGAAGCATGTGCTCTGACTGTACTGGTTTCTGTGATTACGAAGTCATAGTAATCTGCATTATTTTACTGAAAACTTATATCCCAGAATGTTTATGAGATAGCAGGTACAGGTAGAAAATTCCTCAAAACCCTTAGAAGTATTGAAAATACTGCTGTCCTTTCGTAGTGATTCAAGTATCCAAGAAGTCTTTGTAAATGTATGTGTATATGTATGTGTGTGTGTATATATATATATATATATATATATATAAACACTGTAAATACAATATCTATAAAGCTGGATGGCAAACTTTAGAACACTGCCTTGAACTCCTTTAGAAAATGAAATGGCAGTTTTTACTGTGCCTGGTAATTTGACTTTACTGGTGCATGCTTATGATGCTTTAAAAAAATGTAACACATTTTTGCTGCGGCTGTATTATGGTTCTGCATATTTATTTAATATTTGTTTAGTAGGAAGGTCCAACTTGGAAAGAGACACTTTTCAGCAGAGGCCTGGGGGATGCATCTTTTTTTTTTTTGTAATGTGGAAGGAAACTGGAGCACCCGGAGGAAACCCACACAAACACAGGAGGGACATGCAGACTCTGCACAGAAGATACCCCAGCTGAGAATCAAACCAGAGAACCTCTTGCTGTGAGGCAACAACACAAACTGCTGCACCACTGCCCCATCATTCTCTACATATACTTTAAAGAGATAGCTACACTGACTTGTTGCTCAGTATACACTAACTATATTTTATGTTACTAACTGTATGCACAAATGTGATTGTACTATAAAAACAGAGGAAAGGATGACCGTGTTCTGGAATTCGTGAAACACATAAGGGCGTGTGTATGCATGTGCATATTATGGATGTTTAGAGAATGGGCAACCTACACATCACTACTCTAATGGGAAAACAAATGTTGTCCAGCAAGGTGTTAATGTACAGGTAATGCTCGCCGGAAAACGAGTCTGATACTTCACAGCAGTGTAGTAAGGTGCCATGAAGCTCAGACTGTAAGGCAGCTAATGGCTGCCATTACGTTAAGTGCACTAATCAGCACTTTTGTCATTTACAGAGTGTAAAATTAAAAAAAAAGGAAATTAAACAAAATAGAAAAGTATATGTTTGTGTCTGTGAGTGTGACATAGAGCAAGACATTATTTTACACTCGCTGAACAGTGCTTTTGGTGCTTAGTGCAGTAGTGGCTGGTGACTTCAAATCAAACGGGGGCTGCAGGAGACAGATGAATGGGTGGGGCCAATGGGAAGGGGTGTGGCCAACCAGAAAGGGACAGGGCTATGCTCAAAACCACAAATGGAACTTTAATTAAATATGATGCCCTGGGTGCCAAACCGTCATTACGAGAGTCCAATCAAGACAAAATGAAGTGTAGAAGAAGAAAAAATATTTCAATGCATTGGCTACGTCATGACAGCTTACTTAATATCTAGATGGAAACAAAAAGGTTGTGAGGCATGAACAAATAAATTACTTTTTAAATACATTACTGGAATGCCAGTCAAAAATCAAGTATATAAAAAAATAACAAGCAGCACTCAACTCACACTTCTGCTTGCACTGCAGTTTAAATTACAATTTATATTCAGCTTATAAAAGTACCAAGTAACATGCTGAAAGAGGCAATCTCTGTGATACCCCTTCTTGTAAAAATGTTTCTTACACTTGTAAAAATGTTTCTTATCCAAAAAGACCTGCTGCCTGACAACAACTATCTACTTGTTTCATGGGAA
The DNA here is from genome assembly GCF_019279795.1 of Protopterus annectens. Taxonomy (NCBI): domain Eukaryota; kingdom Metazoa; phylum Chordata; order Ceratodontiformes; family Protopteridae; genus Protopterus; species Protopterus annectens. The sequence goes on along the minus strand of NC_056729.1, from coordinate 549,158,767 downwards.
AAACATGATCAAAGTAAAAACAATTAACAGCAAACAAGAAACAAGCTCAAGATAAATTGCTTAAAGGATTACTGCACAGGCTATGGACCACACATGATAGATTGGCATTCGGTTTAGTTTATGGGTAAAGCCTGAAAAGATGACTGCAAGTCTCCAACAAATGTAATGAGCTTCTGAAAATACTGTAATCCTGTCCTTTATTACAAATACTGTCATAAGCATGTCAATACCTAAGGCTTATACATTAACTAGCTATGTAAATATTCTCTGCATGGCAACAACAAAAAGGCTTTCAGTGTTGGTAATTCTTTAACAGTATGCTTATTAAAGCTTACTTGCATCTTACAATCTCAGACAAGCTTACCTGATGGTCATTAAAGCACTGCTATTTAAACAAAGAGCAACAGGGCACCACGACAGCATGCATTTTCTGAATAATAAGAAGCATAAATCAACAGTATAAAAATAGGACAGAATACCAGAACATTCTGCAAAATGAAGGACAGATGAAGTAGTACTTGTGTCTACCTTGGATGGGGAATACTCTGCACACTTACACTGCATAACTGCCCCTTGCCTTGCTTGGGCACATCCAGAGTCACTACATGGAGGAGTGGGGTGCAACAAGTATGTCACAATTTGAAATGTCTCTGGCTGACGTTGATGGCCCTGACACTTTTGTCATCCCTCTCAACCTCAGATCAAGAAATCTGGACAAAGCCATGCACAGAAGTGAGACAAAGGCCCAAAAATAAGGACAATTTTTAAATATTGCTCTTATAAAATTAGAAAAATAATAGAATAGTAGTAGGTCTTGCATTAGTATGAATTTCTGAAACTCAAATGTCCGTCATTATTTTCTAACTTTAATCTTTAATGATTTGCCACTAATTTGCCAGAAAACCACAATTTTATGAAAAACGGACCCAAAATGTGATGCAAAAATATAAAATTGCCACACAATACAGCTGGGAACATGTTAAAGAAGGGACACTTTTTTTAATATTAGTACTGTTAATTTGAGCTGCTGACAAAATAAGAGAGTCTACATGCATTTCTGAAATAAAGTAATCTATAGCTCTGATCATTACAGTTATTTATAATTGTAAACTCGCCACGTTTTCTTCCATAATTGCCATTTTGCAGAGGGATTATTAGGGGGAGAGCAACATTTTGAGCCAAAATCAGGAACAGTTGAGAGGTTTGGATTCCTAATTCCATAAAGTGATGTATTTGCAAGTACCTCTCATCCTCTTAATGCAGGAAATCTGGAAAGGACAAATGTATTGGGGGAACATACAAACAGTACTAAAAATTGTTCATGTATAAACCTAGACAGTTGATAGAATAACAGGTCTTGCTTTAGCATGCAATTTTCTGAAGGTTATGAAGTCTGAAACTCAATGTCTGTCATTATTTAGTGACTTCATTCCTAAATGATTTGCCAGAAAACCACAAATTTTATGAGGAACAGACCAAAAAATAAGAAGCAAAAATCTATTCATTCTGCAAAAATCTGGACAGTTTAGAGGTATAGTTCAGCTGGGGCTGTCTTTGAGTTTGCCGCCTTTCCCCCCTCACAAAATCATGGTCGAATGGAGCCTGCCCGTGCAGCCATTCCAGTGTCCCATTACTTGGCTATTTCACCCCATTTACCATAAACACTGTAATGTGCATACTGCTTTACTTCTGCAATGATTTGGATTTCATTTGAAAGTTTTATTTTGCATTTTACAGCACAAACACTAATAGACATTGCTAAACAAAGCAATGCAGTCTCACAATGAAAATAGACAACATTAAAACTTCTCTACCCTTGAAACTCACATTCATTGAAACAGCATTGAAGCCCACATTCAAAGAAAATATATTTTGCCAGTGGCAGATAAAGATTAACTTTAGGCTGTTATCAAATCATAGGCCCCTTGCACACACAACATACATGTGCTTTTTGATACACCTTCCTGAATGTATTAAATTATATTCCTTGTATAATACAGTGCAGTTGTTAGAGGGTGTTTTAAATTTATTGTTTTGAACATTTTTCCAGTCAACAATGAAACAAAATGCATGTACCAATAATGACAAAACTGCCCAATTCAGAACATTTCCACCATAAAAGTCTACTCAAACTTCTACAATCCACCAGTATCAGTAAATATGCACAATCTTTGAAGAAGTAAAAGTCATCCAAATAATTCCACATTAAAGAGATCTGTAACTAACGAAGATGTTGCTGCTAGCAAACAACTTTATATTTCATCGTTTCATCTACAAATAAAGTGGTTGTTGCCCTTGAGGAATAAATTGCCCATGTTACATTAAAAAGGATAAGCTAGTAATATTGCAATAGGGAATGGATGGCAAACTGATAGCAGGTTCATAGTTACTAGGTATCTTTGCGAAAAAGGGCTGCAGCATCCACCCCTTTTACAGCACAGTACAGTATCAGCAATGCATCTATATACTGTAGGAGTAGAACCCACAGCCTTCTGCATCAAAAGCAAGCACATTATATGTTGTGCTATTAACAATGCAAGCAAACTCAGCATAAGCAGCACTAAACTTCTCTTCCCCTGCAGCTCTCAGCTCCTTGTAAAATCTACTCAACACTCAGCTGTATCTCTCAACTTTGCAGCACAAGAAATCTGGAAAAAGCCAAAATTTATTGGGGGGGGGGGACAAAAGCCCAAAAACCCGGGACACATTTTAAACATTACTTGTATAATCTTGGAAAGTTGCTAGAATAAAATGCTGTTACCACCATATATTTCACTGCCAAGCCATGAACCCAGGACGCTGTGCAAAACAGCCAGAGCAACATACCACTATGCCAAATCAGCTGTTTTATAAAAGAAAGGAAGACTGAAACCTAAATGGCTACCTTTTAGTGAATTCAGTTCTCACCATAGCTGTCAACCTCAGCACAAAACACTTGGACAAAGCCAATAATGGGGGAATACAGCTCCCAAACATATTCAGTGATTCTGGTTCTCTTCATAGCTCTCAACCTCTTAGCACAAAAAACCTGGATGAAGCCAATAATGGGGGAATATAGTCCAAAAAATAGGGACAAATTTCAAATATTCATCTTAAAAACTTAGAAAATTGCTAGAACATAAGGTTTTGTGCTACCATGTACTTTCTGAAGAATATGAAGTCTGAAATTCAAATGCCTGTCATTTTAATTTATTTAACATTTGTTAATTAACCAGGAAAGTCTGACTTGGAACAAAAGTCAATTTTCAGCAGAGGCCCAGGGAAAAATACTCCAGGCATGTCTTTATAACATGGGAGAACACCAGAGCACCCAGAAGAAACCCACACAAACA
>NC_056729.1:549000435-549145435 GCF_019279795.1 Protopterus annectens | reverse complement strand
ATATATATATAAAATGTGTGTATATATAGACACACAACACACACACACATATATATATATAAAATGTGTGTATATATAGACACACACACACACACACACACACATATATATATATATATATATATATATATATATATATATATAAATATATATATATATAAAATGTGTGTATATATAGACACACAACACACACATATATATATATATATATATATATATATATATATATATATATATACATAATATGTGGTGACAGAGAAATTGATAGAAATAGGAAGAGGGATCTTAACTACAAAACCCTGCATAGTTAAGAATAAGAGTTGGGAGATGGGGTAATGACAGAGGTGTTTATCTTACAGACACAAGGTACAGGGTTTGATTCTTGTCTTTAAAAGGGAAATTGGCTTTGGTTAAAATGGCCCACAAGAGCAGGTAGCCTAGTGCTAAACTCTGAACCCTTCTGTCCTACATAAGAGAAGAATTAAGCAGGACCTATACAAAGGCATAGGTTCCAGAATAAAGCCAAAGCCAACAATTAGCAACAGGTTTCTTCTTAAAACAAAAGCTTTTTGTCACATTGCTGTTCCCTTCACTACAACATTAGAGTGCTGTTCACATATTCACACACATTTTTGTCTTTGCTGTACCCCACTTCGCAGTCTAGTAGGAGCAAAGTATCTTCTTTGAAATGTGCAGCTATTATGAACTGCTAAAGTATCAGTAACATTGGCTTCACTTCCCCTGCCAGAAAACTTGGGTTAGATGTTTTATTGAAAGAGTAAACTTTATTTTAACAGCGTTTAGTCTTTCATTTTGGGTTCCATAAATATTTATCAATGTCTCTTACAGTACAGCTCTTTGTGTGTGCCTGGTGATGTGATAGACATGTTGGTATCTAGAGTATGCAAATGTATTCAGGAATTGTGCCAGATAGCAAGGTAGGAAAACTGCATTAGAATCTGTGCCAAATTAAATGCTACATACGTTTTTGTTGTAAGTTTTGTTGTTGTAAGGACTTCATAAGTCAGTCTAGCAAATGTCCTGGCTTTGACGATGGAATGTGCTTTCTTTAATTTGTATTGGTGTTTTATGCCATTTTCTTGGCACGTAATTTTTCTGGAAGGTTCAGTATTGTACTGTCAATTGAGGAGATGGAAAGAAAATGTTACAGATGGAATAGTAATGATCTCCACTTCAGTCGAAAGATGCCAGTTACTGACTACTTGGCATAGACTAACACCCGCTATTCCTAAGAAATAACTTTACCTCTTCTGTTTGAGGGGCTAAAAAAACTGGCTTCAAAAGCTTGAATGAGTTAGCCACTTAAGTATTTAAACAGCAGTTACTAAACCCTGCAGGGGTGGTTGGTGATTTTATACAGGGCCCCCTGAAAAATAAAGTTGTTTGTATTAATGCCAATTCACAGTTAAAAGAAATGACTTTAATAATATGGAATTTGGTTGAGGGCAAAGCTTGCTTCCGAAAAAAAAAAAAAATAAATGAACAAGTAGCGAAAAAGTAGTTGGTTTATTGTTGCTTAACTGTTTTAGGACTTGAAATCCTGTGTGAATCATGTACGAGTAATCATAGCAGACTTATGGGTCAGTTACATGCAGATTGATTTCTAGCTTAATTCCTCCAAACTTCTTGCCAGGCCTGCTGTGTGTGTGTGTGTGTGTGTGTGGGGGGGGGGGGGGGTGCATGTACATTACACACAACAGGAAAGACTGTAGACCTAAAGGTAGTATCGCTGTAAGGGTATACAATTTTCCTTCACAACTGGTCTTTTTTTTTGTTCTTTTTGCTTATCTGATCTATAAAAGGCATTATGTATTTAATAAAAAACTGATATTTTCCTTTGAAAATGTAGCAAACCAGGGTGAATATTTACCTCCTGTCTTGTCAATATGTCAGCAGCAATTTTTTCTCTATTAATTTTCAAGAACTGGCTCACACTTTACACTTCTAATACTTCTCTGGGTGGTCATCACATTGTGTTGTTATTTTGTTTTCACAGGCAGCCTGACATAAATAAATAAACAAACAAACAAACAAACAAACAAATAAATAAGCTTTGTTATTTCTATAGCAGTCCTTTATTAAATGTACCTGCAGAGTAACTGGACGTGACAGTTACAATTAACCATTTAGGCAGAATAAGTTGACCAATAGCAACCTTTGCTTGTCTCTGTAGTCTGAGTACTGGTTCAAAGGCTGTTAATGTAAAAACTCTGAAGCATACATGCAAGGTGAGGTAGTTGCAGCTTGAGTAGTTCACAGAGAGCTGTTAAGTATTTCAACACAAGCCCACTAAGGAGAAACAGAAGAACAACATGGCTGAACTGAGGTTCGGAATCTAACTGGCCTACATGGAAACACTGAAAATAAAAGGCAGCTGGCTGTTGCTGGCTTTGTAGGGCTACAGAGGAGTAATGCCAGCCTTGTTTAGGAAGATGGTAGCTGGGCAGGTGACAGGCTAACAGCAGAGAGGAATGCATGAGAGGAGGAAAGGTGAACAGTTAAAGGGGGCAACAAATGCCTGTGCTGGGACAGTGTACTCAACGGATTTGATAGTTTCACAGATTTAGCTGTCAAGGCCATGGCTTAATGGAACTTGGCTGCCAAAACTCTATGTTGGTATTTTATCCTTCCTCATAAGTATGTATGTGTGTGTGTTTGTATGTATGTATATATATATATATATATATATATATATATATATATATATATATATATGTGTGTGTGTGTGTGTGTGTGTGTGTGTGTGTGTGTGTGTGGTGTCTATTCTTAGAAGATATTGTGCAGTGTATCTGTCATTTTTACTATTTTTATATTTATTTTTAATAATATATTCCTTTATATGATACTGGTTCTTAAAGTGGTGGATTGCAGTCATATACTTTCAAACAGAACTGGATTAGGTATTGCCTTTAAGACCAAGCAGAGGTCACATCTATGTAATTTTAAAGAAACAACAAATAATGACAGTTCCTTTTCAGATAACATTTTTGCAGTAAAGAGTTACTGTACCTATTCAGGTTGTTTGAAGGGTATGTTTGAGTGCTGTAGAGAACAGCTTTATATTCAATAATTGGATGAATCAGTCAAATATGAAATTGTGCAGTAATCTTTGTGAAGTGACTACATATGCCCTTTAGAATTAGATGGAGTACAGATTGTGCTTCTCAGATTTTCATAAGTATACAAAATCCTAAGCATTTACTTGCTCTGTACTGTTGTCTCCAGAAATGTATTGATAGTGCAGTTTTTTATGGTTTCAATATTTATGTTATCACAATTACTTAATAAATATGTAATCATGATTTATGCCCTGATTGCTAAATCTCATAATGCTATATTTGTGACATTAAAACTGAGGCCAACCATAGGTAATTGTATTAAGCAGTTTGTGGCTATCAGTATATTTGATTATCCAGTGGCCATTTCCCATTCTTGTATCTAACAGTCCAAAATTATTATTTTTTTAAAGAAATATTTTGTCCCATGTCCCCCATTGTCCGTGTGTCCCATTTGTTCCCTGATGAGTGAGAGCTGTCTGTAACCTAGTCATTCCTTTGTTATGAGAGCCAATCACAAGTCAAGTCATCAGGGCTCTATCAGGATTCTTAGTTATGTTTTACCTTACAAATCCCTGTCCCTCGTTTGCTGATAGTATCCAAGGGGAAATCATCCAATGGGCTCAGGGTGTACTTGTGTACAACCAAAGTCCTGACCACTGCCACATGCAGACAGCTTGTCCAAGAGATGTTGGTCTCCACCAGTGGTTCAACCATGAAAGTTAGCTTAGGCAAGCATCCTGTTCCAGTCTTTCCCTCAGCAATGCGTGAGCTGGCATATTATTATGAGAGTATGAGGGGTGGGGTGCTGCCCCAGTCCTTCTCAAAACTGCACATTCATGGAGTTGGTATATTTACGTAGCTGACATTGTTGCGGATGCAGGGTATAGACCACTGGCAAGCATTTTTTTTAAATAAAATTTCCTAGAAGTTGATGAAAAGCATGTTGTAGAGGAATTATTCCCCTTGACAAGCTAGCTTTCAGTAAGTTCAGCAACTTTTGGCAAGTTCCATAGCTGAAACTCCATGAGCTGAGTCTTGATGAGTATGTTGTCAAGAATGTGGATGAGATCCCTCTTTTTTGTTGTATATAGTTTCAATTTACTGAGTCACATTTTTGTGATTTACTTGTACGTGTGTGCCTTATCGGTTCATGCATACAGTCATAAATGATATTATATAATTCGCTGTTAACATCCTGAGCAGATTTATTTGGGTCACTGAATGCAGTATCCTACTCTGCAATTGTAACTATATTAGTTACTTAATAATAGCTTCCATTAGTAATTTCTAGTAATGATAATTTATAGTAATGAAAGTTTAATAGTTAAGAGAGAGAACAGCAATGGAATAGATGAGGAATAGAAAGCTCCCGGCTTTGCTAGCATGATAACCATGATATTGTTATCTTTAAAAGGGTTTTATAGTATTGTTTTAAATTGTTTGGAATAACTTAGTAAACTAATATTTGGGCAATCTTATTTGCTGATTAGTAGTTTACACGGTCAGTCTTTGTGTAGGTAACATCTCTTTTAAGGATTTATTGTCATTACCTTTTTATATCTTAGTGTTTACTCAGGAAGTCTCCATGCGCTTTAGAGGCTCATAGGCTGTATACAATAGGTTTTCTAAATAAATAGGATTACTTTTAATTGTTCAGTCTGTCAGGCATGATTGACACATACTCAGGAATGGAGGTCTAAGTATGCATTTTCCTGCAGTTTCATTGATTGATTGCTTCTTTGGGGGGAGAGATGGAGAGAGAGAGAATCAGAGAGATAATATATTGCCATTTTAGTGAGACTTGGATGGTCCATGGTCAGTGCTCCTTGGAAAAAGAGCAAGGTGGATGTTACACTATCTGTGAATGACCACTCCTTCTCTAAGGTTCAGTAACCGTGGAGTGAGAGTAATAAAGCTTGGAACCGTAGGGGAACAGCCACTGCAGGGCAAATGGTTGAGCAGTTTAAGTACATTCATTCCAGTAACATAAGTACTCAAACTATAATTTACAAGCTGTTGTGAACAGGCAAGTGCGACTCAAGGTTTTAGGCAGTGAACAGGGATTCCCTTTGACATTATATTCAATCCATTGATACTTATTTTATGAGCAATTCTAGTCCAGAAATGTTCACTTTTTATTTGTTTTCCTACAAATCTTAAACCACCATCTCCTATCCCACTGGACTTGCAATAGTGAAGAGATGTATACTCTAAGAGTTTTTTTATATACATTTTGAATTTTTCTGTCAAATTTCAATAGTGGTACACAAATGTTTCCCAAGCAAATGAAAGCTTCAGAGTCACCCATTTTATTGTTGTGGTGTATAGTATTTATCAAAGTCACCATAACTTTTGATTTGCATTTTTTTTAATTTGAATGTTTTTTTTTTTTTAAGGCATTCTGGGAACAGATGTGTTGGCCATTTGGAGCAAAATGTTCTGTGTAGTTGTTGGTATCACACTGGGTTGATAGGCACTGAATTCCCTGTCTATGAAGCCATGTATTTATCCACTAATTGAATGCTAAGATTTTGAGAAGGTGACAGGACTATTTGCTAACTAGTACATTTTACCTGTGCCAGCTATAATGTTTGATAATCCCATTACATCATTTGCACACCCAAGCTGGAAAGATCTTTTTAGAATTTCCACACCAAAGTGAATAGTGATATATTTCAGTTACCTATCTAACCTAGTTAGAAAGCCCCTAAGTTTGACTTCAGGAAGGTGTATCACTATTATAAACTCTGCAAAGCCTAACTGATATACGTGTTTGTTTTACACACAGTGGAGTCACCAATTGTAATGAAATTTTTGTGGCTGCCGAGTTGTAGTGTTTGTTTTATGGGCTTTCTCAAGTCTGACTTGCCTCAGTTTTTACCCTAAGTAAAAGATGCAGTTGGCAGTTCTAAACTGCTCGTGTGTGTGTGTGTGTGTGTGTGTGTGTGTGTGTGTGTGTGTGTGTGTGTGTGTGTGTGTGTGTGTGTGTGTGTGTGTGTGTGTGTGTGTGTGTGTGTGTGTGTGTGTGTTTGTTTTACTGTATGTGCATGTTTGCAAGAGTGTGTGTGTGTTTTAATGTATGTGCATGTTTGCATGCATGTGTGTGTGTGTTTTACTGTATGTGCATGTTTGCATGTGTGTGATATGGAGGAAGGATCGTGCAGTCTGCTTCCATTCCATGCTTGTCTAGTAACTCTGTGGATTGCAGTGGTAGTTTCATGGATTCCGTATAGGAGTTGGATGTGACTCAGCAGCATTGGATGGATTTTTACTCCACAGCTACCAGAGTATGGTGACTGTGTCTGTGTAATTTGCTGTTGCAGGATAAAGATACAAAATAGATGAGTGGCAAGCAAGAGTTGTAAAGAGGAATAAAGGCGGGAAAAAGGAAGAATGCATTTTTCCATGGAGGAAACATAGACACAAAATTCAAAAATATTTAAAAATCATGCAATTCATCTCATGTATAGACATTTTTAACCTGCAATTATAAATGTACATCACGTGTAACTGAATTGTAGAGCTTTTCTTCCTGGGTCTCCACTGAAAATGGGTTTTACCCAGTCGGACTTTTCCCGGTCAGCAATGACAAATTAATAATAAATACAGCAAGATTTAAAGGGTGATAGAGATGGAGCAATACAGATGGAGCTTAAAAATTATTAAAAACTGTATAGGTAAGGAATGAAACTGTCAGTAAATGTGTGCGTTGTCTGTCTTAATTTTGTGGACAGGAGTGTAGAAATTCATTAACTCTTTGCTGCAAGTAATAAGTTACATAACAAGCAGGTACATATCAGAGAAATGCAGGAAGAAGTACTTGGTTAAAAACATATAGTAAGCTCCAAGCTGGGGTGCCATCTCTGTAGAATCCACCTGCCTTCCCTGTGTTCATGTGGGTTTTAGATGGAAACTGTTTATTTTATTTTGTTACATGTTATTTAAAAGAGAATACAGCTTGTTTTTTTTCAGAGCTAGTGGGGTCAACTTTTGTATTTTTCCTACATGTCTCCTGCAACTGCTGAACAACTGTAGAAATCAGTGGTAGTTAAGCTATAGTAATCTTCAGTCAGTGGCATAGGTTCAAAGGTAAGCATACCTTTCAACTTTCCAAATTTTCACAGAATGTCCAGATTTTGCCTCATGTTTATGGTCTGTAGTTCATAAAATGTGTGGCTTTCTGGAAAATCACTGAGGATTGAAGTAATTAAATAATGACAGACGTTTCTGTTTCAGGCTTCATATCCTTCAGAAAATACACATTAATGCAAAAGTTGTTATTCTAGTAACTTCCTAAGTTTATAAAAGCAGTATTTAAAATCTGTCCCAATTTTTGGACCTTTGCCCCCCCCCCCCCCCCATTATTTTTGGCTCTGTCCAGATTTCCTGTACTAGGCTAACTGCCTTTGCAGGCCATTTTCAGCCTAACCAGCTTACCTTTTTGTTCTTGAAATAAACTATCCCATTTGGTTATAGATTGGCCTTACCCACCCCCAGGGTCAATAATTATATATTACCCCCAATGGGAATAACTGGGATCATACCATATGTAATTTGAGGGGACCCATGCATGGGATAAAGCATTTAGGAGCTGTGTCTGCCCATTAGTAGTGTGGGAGCAGTCCTGGAATAAATTTTCTGCTTCACATCCGTAGATCTAAGTTACATTTGAAAATGAACAAGGATGAACTTTGTTTTATGTGGATGGGTAATCTGGTCCATAGCAGGGGTATACTCTGCAAAATGTATGTGTTCCACCAAACCATTCTGTTGGTGTTGCAGAAGAGGTACAGATCCCTAGACTGAGTATTTCTGATGCCAATTGATTTGCTGATGTCTAGTAAATCTATCAGTAATTGGTCTGAGGATGCCTTATATGCCAGACATGGGTCAATTCTTAGCAGTCTGTAAGGTACCCAGTATAGTGACAGGGCATTTAATGAGTCCATGTAGGACATGTTGTATAGGCTAAAAAAAAAGTTGTGCTGGTGATATGCAATAAAGAATGCCTGGCAAACATACAACACGTTCATAGTAGACCTCTCATCCAAAGGAAACCACACTCATGAGTGCAGCATCACCCCCATTCTGCACAATAATGTCAGCAATTGATTTACCTGATATGGAAAAGAACTCACTTCCTTCTGTACCAAAGGAAAGTGTGCTACTTGTTGCATCAATGAAACTGAGCAACTATGAATTTCTATGACCGACATTGATAGACTATAATCCTCAGGAAAAATAAATAAATAACTAAATAAATACTTAAATTAGTTAATTAATTAACTAAAGGAGACCTGACAGTTAGTGAGGAGATTTAAGGAACTTACTTGCCAATTTTCAAGGCTCAGAACACACACACACACACACACACACACACACACACACACACAAAGTTTGCTGCTGCACTCACTGTTTTGGCAGCTTCTGTCTTGCACATGATGTGTTGGATACCATATCACTTTGTTTGCTGCTGTGATGTCCTTGTCTTCCAAGGTGATGCCTTGGATTTAGCCAGTTAAATCAAATCTCCCCTGGTTTATGTTAAGATGTTAATCCTAATGCGGAGGCTCCTGGGGCTGCTTGGTCTTCACAGAAGTCTCCCTCTAGGTTCTAAAGCCATCCTGTCTTCTTGCAGAAAATCTCCTGCAAGTTCCAAAAGCCCTTCCTGTGTTTACATAAGTCTTATATTATTTTATTTTTTATCACCCCCCCACCAGCCAACACAAGCCCTAGGCAGCTGCATAGATTGCCTCATAATGGATCCAGTTCTGAGTGGATCAGAATGCAGCAAATGAGATCAGAATTTAATTTTCAAATTAAATGAGCTTTTTCATTATCTGATGTTCCATTGTCTGAGTAGATTTCTGTATGAAAAAATACAGAAAAAAAAAAAAACAGAGAGAAACAAATTACTTTAACCTTTATTAACCAGGCTTGGCTCACAGTGGCATAATTAGTACCTGCTTCCAAGCGTGATGTTACAGCATTGATCTTATATGTTAAGCAGGTGGAGACATTGGGAATCAAACCTAGTTCTACAGGATATACCTCATTTATTGGTTTAACCCACTGTAAGGTACTACTTTAGAAAGTACAGATGTATGGACTTCTCAAAATGTTAAATAGACATTTCTTTCATGCATGGTTATCCTCTGATTTGTCTGTGCTTAATCTTCAAATCAACTTGCTTCTGCAGATTTAATTAACTAAATCACTTGTTTTTAGTGGTGATATGTTTTCTTTTACTGTAGGAAAATGTTTGTTGTCCTGGTGAAATTTTATTGTAGCATGTCAGATCCAAGAGAATAATTGTAATAAACTGCAGATATTTCTCCAACAAATCCAACATAAACAGATTTACCAGTTATGCAATGGGACGTGTTAAAAAGAGCTCTTTCTTTGATCTTTCTGCTACTGGTCCCTAACCCAGCAAGGAAGAAAGGGTGATTTTAACAACAGGCCTCTTGTTTCACATGCTGCCTCTAAATACTGCTCTAGTTAAATGTGTCATTGACAGAGATTTATTGCTGAAGTCCTGCTTTGACTATGTTTCTGTGCAAGCTATCAGGTTTTATCGACACCTGTATTGCACCGCAGCCTTTCTGCAATCAGTAGCAGATGTATAGCGCATCATTTATTTCCGTTGTTCTGCTTTACCCATTTAATAGCCCATCAGTGCTTGATACTTAGTTTGATTGACAGCTAGGATGCCTTGGGTATGTAATCTACACATTTTTATGAGTCCACATGTGTTTTTTATTTATTTATTTATTTTTGCTGGTGTTTCTGGTTTATTTAGTTCCACAGAAAGTAGACAATCCATAGTTCTGACTGCAAACCTCAAGCATCAGCAGATTAGCAAATCCAAATAAACTTTAAATGTTCCTTTCTTCCCTAAGTGGGTAAAGCATCTTTGGCAGCCATTATTGTCCTAGTTTCCGTAATTTAACATCATACAGTTAATGTTTTAGTGTATTTCTTATTATTCAAAGTGAAAATGGCTTGCTTCCAGTGCTTGTCAGGTCAGCTGACAAGTGATACATTGTGATTGCAGTTCATTGAATGTTTACTAAGAGATTGAACCTTAAACAACAAAATGTTTGCCATTTGCTCAGGTGCTGCTTTGTTCAAATTCCAGTTTTAACAATGGTGTCATGGGTCAGTGTGTAACCCGCACCCATACATCTTTGAGACAGGAATGCAGCATGTCACAAGATTTGACAGCCATCATTGACCCCTGTTAAGTGGAGCTGCTTAATGTGAAAGGTACACTTGGAATGTACATGGTTCCTGCAGTAAATGCTTACTGCCTAGTCCTCATAAGATAGATGCACTGGAGACCTCCCACCCCTCCAAATGGGGGATAGGAAAGCACAAATAGTATTATTTTTCTACAGCCGAACCAGACTTGATATTTCCTTTATTATGAGGGAGACAAAATGAACCATCACCCAGATAGAGTTAAAAGCCCCTTTGATGTAGTCAGTTCAGTTATTCAGCCCTGCGGTATATCCATCACTTACGTCAGAAAACCTGCTGAATAAAAATTCATCAGTACTTCTTGATGAATCAGTATATTTGTTATTATTCTTGCAAAAATAATAAATAAATGGAAAAATCTGCAGGTGGTCTTTGAGGTAGTATTTCACTGTAAATGAAGACATCTTTCAAGTCTCTAAGAAATGTGAAGGTCTGAGCTGTGCTATTCTACTGTCTAGCCAGCACTCCAAGTTTCTTTGTCTTCATTTCATCCACATAGATGTAGTTTTCAGTATGTTTGTTATTTTAGCTTTCATTCTGTAAATCGTATATTGTGTTATTTTGACCTGTCAATAGAACTATACATTTTTCTGTCCTGATGTCAAAAATCCAGTCTAATTCTGTTTAAAATTTTCCCTTTTGGAATATTAACTTTCTTTAGCAGAGAAGGATTCAAGACATTTGAAGTACTTATTTTTAAAACAATTACTTTTATTGAAGACTTTTAATGTCTGTAACTCTTTATCATGTTCCTACCTTGGAGTTTTCCATATTTCATAGGACTGGGAAATGTATAGCTTTATTACATGCATGATCAATGTCCAAGCAACAAAGTAATTAGGGAAAACCTGCCCTAAAACCTGCTGATTGTAGTAAAACTGTATGTAAGAAGCAAGGCAGCACAATTCCAAGGCCTAAAACTGTAAAGATTAGTATTTCACCTAACATTCATATGGCAGTACGTCTCTTCCTTTTGTATACACATCAGACTACTAAAATAATTTGGAAAAAGGCAAAATGGCCTTAAAATGCATCAGTTTTGCAAAGTATTTTTAAAATGGGTTCGCTCTTTTGCTAGTCCCAGGCAATGGAATGTTTTGCACACCACTGCCTCTGTCTATAACTCATTCCCCATCTCTTGTTCTGGTATCACTGTTTCTGTTTACTCCCCATCTATTGCTATGGCATCTCTGTTTCTTTTAGGTTATATGGATTTTTTGTATAGGAGTAGAGAAGATGAAATCACACAGCAGCTTTCACTTCTTTCTGGTTCAGTATTAAAATCTGTTTTGATTTTAACCTTCATATAATGCCGTTTTCCTCAAGATTTTCCAGAGAGAACAGAACAGTTGTGCTCACAGATATGTTGGGATATGACCATGTCTGTATCAGCACAACATATATTGGGAAATGGGGTCTACTTCACTTTTTCGAAAAACCTATTTATCAAATACCTTTTTGTCAAACCCTATTTGTCAAAGCT
The DNA here is from genome assembly GCF_019279795.1 of Protopterus annectens. NCBI lineage: Eukaryota > Metazoa > Chordata > Ceratodontiformes > Protopteridae > Protopterus > Protopterus annectens. Next base: position 549,133,609 of record NC_056729.1, on the reverse strand, counting down.
TTAATCTAGTGAACATTCATTTAAGCAAAATTTTTCCCAGGGGAAAAAAATGCTTGGCCATCATCAGGAATTTGCCCTTTTCCCCACTGTAATGCAATCTCGGAGTTGGTATATTTAGTTGGGGGGGGTGAGGGCACCCCCCCCCACCCGGTGGGTTTTAAATTTCGTGAATTTTGTGACATTCGTTTAGTTGGCCAATCATTTTTTCCCCAGGAAAAAATTTTGCTTAAATTAACATTGGATGGATTACGGCTATGATGAGTAGAGTTTGACAAAAAGGTATTCAACAAATAGGTTTTTCGACAAAGTGAAGTAGACCCCACTGGGACATGAATATGTCTGTATCAGCACTACACTGCTGTTCTGAAGGTCTTATTCATCCTGCCTCAGCTGGTGTTTTGCCACTTAATATTATATCATTCAAGTACCATCTTTTCCAGCCTCTAGAAGAACTGTTCGTAGGATACACTTATGCTATATTACTGTGTGTGTGTGTGTGTGTGTGTGTGTGTGTGTGTGTGTGCGTGTGTGTGCGTGTGTGTGCGTGTGTGTGTATACAAGTGCATGCTTTAACAGGTGCTTGTGCAACCACAGTGCATAGGTTTATAGGGAGAACACTAGCACAGTTAGGTCTAATGAGCTCGTGTTCAGTTCAAAGACATGATAATGAACCACTGATGCTATGCTGCTCATTGTAGCGTTATCATGACTCAGAATTGCAGAATATCACTGTCATGCTACTCAGCACTGTGGCATTACCTAAATAACACTGGTGGTGTTATTTTTCTGAATCCTAGCCAGTATTTTATACTGATTTATTCAGCATACAAGTGATTTGCAAATTAACATTAAAGCATTTGCTTGCAAAAAATAAATATATTATACATTATGTACAAGAAGATAATTGTTACATAAAATTCATTGTACAGATGTTCTATAGGCATAAAAGATGTATTGCAAAAAATTGGTTTACTTTGTATAATGCACACCCAAGCACAAACTGTAGGCATGTGGGGAAATTGAAAGTTTTAGTATTACAATGGAAAGCTGATCAGGTTAGATTAAAAGAGTGTAAGTTTATTATCAAATAAATCAAACTGGGAATGAAACCAAGAATGAAAGAAAATCCACGGATTTCAAGGGAGTTAGTTGTTGCAAACTGATGCTCATTCCATAAGAGAAATCAGTTTAGAAGGTTATACCTCATTATATAACAGTATCATTCAGCGTTCCAAAAACAATTATTTTAAAAATGGATTATAGGAAGCATTAAGGGACAGGTTTATGTGAGACATAGTCACAAAAGGAAAAAAGCACCAGTCAACTGTAAAGGAGTGGCTTGAGCAAAAAATAATCATAACAGAAATAAAGAGCTTAGCCAAACCACCACAGCTAAATAAAGTGTTATGCACGACCACTTAATTATACATAAGAAACACACTTTATTAGAGAGCTCCACAAAGTAAGTGCTTTCACAATCTCAATAATCGCTTCATCAGACTACATTCAAACAAAAATGCACTCATTTATAAATACATTTCAATCAACAATCAATCATACAATTAGACAATAATTAAATGATTAAACAAGAATAAAAACACTCTGTAATAACTTTATAAGGACTATAAAAAACTTATAAAAACTACTAAAAAACTTAAAAGTGTATGTTAATGTTTCAAGCTCCTTGCTTTAAGGAAAGGCTTAAGCAAAACCGCTTCATTAATACCAGGTGATCTATGTGCATTCAACCTAAGAATCCACCTTTATTCTGCAACTTCAGTGCGATTCTTAATATCACCCCCTCTCATGCCTTCTTGCAAGATCTCCAGGACAAATAATTTAAAGGAATGTGAGCTACCTTTATCCTCTATGTGTTTAAAAAAAGCACTTACTACCTTTTCGTTAACAATATCTCTGCAATGCTCTTGTATGTGTTCTTTGAACATACAATTTGTTTTCACCATGTAATAAGCATTGCAGGATATGCAGAACGCAAAATATACTATATGTCTAGTTCTGCAATCAGCATAATGTGCCACTTCTATCTCAAAATGTGGATCTGAATGGGTGTATTTAATACAGGAATGTACATATCTGCAGGCCGTACAATTCCTACACATATATGTACCCTTCCTCTGTGAAGTATTGCCTAGTACATTTTGTCTTTCCCTATAGCATAGCTGGCGTTTAAGGCTCTTTTTATTCTTAAAGGCAAAATTAGGGGTATCATCCAACAACCCATCAAGATCTTTTATAGTTTTCAAAATATTCCAATTACATCTAAATCCTCACAAAAGGTACCAATATCACCACTGTATGTAATTGGAAATCTAAGTTTATTGTAATCTCTATTGCGCTCCTGCGCTGTATGACTTATTCTCTCAGAGAAGAACGGTCTACCTATAGAGGTTCTCTCAGCCATTAGTTCTGATACATATTTATCAAACATCTTTTTAGAGTAAGCTCTTTGCATAAAGTCATTCTCTAAGTTGTCAAGGGCTATCTGAAGTTGAGCCTCGTCATTGTGGAGTCTCATTAACCTAAGGATTTGTCCTTTCACCTCATTGTTGCCTACAAATCTGGGATGCAAACTGTCTGTGTGTAACAGTGCATTTCTTCTAGTGGGTTTTCTATACATACTTGTCTGAATTCTTAACATTTCAGATTTCTTAAGTTTAACATCTAGGAAAACTATTTCCTCAGATGATATTTTCCTAGAAAACTTTAAGAAAGAAGTAGTACCATGTAAAAATTCAGTGAATGCTTTTAACTCATCATATGTACCTGTCCACAGAAAAAACATATCGTCCACAAATCGAGTATACCATTTCACGTGTTTTTTAAAAACGTCATTAACTAAGAATGAGTTACATTCCCATTCAACAAGGGCCAAGTTGGCGTAGCTGTTGGCACAAGGAGTGCCCATCGCTATGCCAATCTTCTGTAAATATAGGTCATCCCTAAAGCAAAAAACATTCTCTAAGATAATTTCTAGGAGTGAGCACAGCAGATTAATTTTATCATCAGAGTAGAAACGCTTAGCATGCAATAAATGTCTAACATTCTCAACCCCCCAGGTATTGGGGATAGCCGTAAATAATGATGTAATGTCCATAGTTACGGACAAATAATGTCCTGTAACTTTCTTAATTTCATCATAAAGTTTTTCTAAGAACATACTAGTGTGCTTGAGTACACTATTGCACGTCTTAAGGACTGGATGTAAACACTTTCCAACGTAAATGGACAGGGGCTCAGCTATCCAGCCTCTGCTAGAAACAATAGGTCTCATCGGAGGGGTACGCAAGTTTTTATGTACTTTTGGTAGCCCATAGATAGTGGGCTATAATGGTGTATCCACAGTAAAATACTTAAAAGTTCTTCAGATATTCTCCCTTCAACCAGTAGGTCAAAGATCATGATAGACACTCTATCCATAATGGCTTTAGCTTGTATTGAAGTGATCTTACGATAGGTACAATTGTCATTCAGTAACAAGGACATCTGTGAAAAATATAGATCTTTATTGAGCACCACTACCCCTCCGCCTTTGTCAGCAGGATTTATCTCAATAGAATGTAAATGTTTCAGTTCATACAAAGCACTGTTTTCAGCTTTATTTAGATTATAATAATTACATTGAGTCCCCTCTTCAAAAATGTGTCTAATTTCATGTTCACATACTGAAACAAAAGTATCAACCACTGGATGCATTTTTGGAACGAAAGTGCTAGGTTTAACAAATGTAGAATGAACATTATCAGTATTTTTATAGATAGATTTTAGAGTAAGTGTCCTAGCAAACAGTCTGAACTCCTGTAAGATGTATGCCAGGTCAGTCCTCTGTGTTGGAATGAATGACAATCCTTTACCTAAAACAGAAATCTGTGTTTCAGTCAATGAAATGTCAGATATATTTAAGACTTTGAGACTTGGCTCCGAGTTAATCTCTGCTGCTGCATTGGAGCAGCCTGTCTGTTCAGACCGTTGCCTTTCCGTCCTTGACTCCCCAATCTTTCCTTGATGGGCAGCGATTCCTGCAACTGAAAAGGTATAGGTGGCATCTCCCTCTGTTGTCTCCCCTATACCAAAAAAAAGATCTGGAGGCTGTTTCCTGATTAGCATTAATAACGCTATTGCCCTTAGCTGAATTCTCTGTCTGTGAACTATTCTGAGCATTTTGCACAGACGTAGATGTCTGTGTCATTTCAACCAACCTTGCTTGCACATTAACTTTTTCTTCCACCTCTGTAGCTGCTGTTGGTAATTGCATTGCACGTGGTTCAGTTATTCGCTCTCTGTTATTCTGGGTTGGTCTAGGCCAAGCAAAGACCCTCCCACTCTGGAAGTCGTTCATATCTCTTTGAAGTTTTTTCAGTTTCCCATTCTGAAGACGTTTATCGTAACCAGATATTTGTTCATGTAAAGTATCAGTCTTGTCAAGAATAATGTCATTAGAGAAAGTATTCACTAAGCCCATATATGACTTTTTTAGATCTTCCATCAATTCTTGTTCTTGTGTCAAGAAAAAATTAATCAACAAATATAGTCGTAGCTTAGCTGTAAATTCATTTGTTGCCACTTTTTAAGAAGGTCAGGGTATAAATCTCCATATGTGGGCATTGTTAAGACACATAAGCCCCTGGGTACAATCTTGTATCACAATGCAGCTTCAAAGTAAAACCTCTGCCACTGCAGATGCTTAAACTTATATAATTTGTTCTCATATTCTCTGAGCTGTTCTCTAAAGCATATGTGCATACCTTCATTGACATTAGCCATACTTCCTTCAGGAAAAATCGGTTAGTTAACCAATGGGCTTGCATCCACACATAGAATTCGATCAAGACTGCCACTGGTAAAAGTTCCCAAATCCATATCCAAACTTTCAGCCATGTTCAGGACTGGTGTAACAAAAGACAAAGTCACAAAAGGAAAAAAACACCAGTCTAAAGGAGTGGCTTGAGCAAAAAACAATATAATAGAAAAAAAGAGCTTAGCCAAACCACCACAGCTGAATAAAGTATTATGCATGACCACTTGATGCATAAGAAACACACTTTATTAGAGAGCTTCACAAAGTAAGCGCTTTCACGATCTCAATAATCGTTTCATCAGACTACATTCAAACAAAAATGCACTCACTTATAAATACATTTCAATCAACAATCAATCAATCATACAATTAGACAATAATTAAATGATTAAACAAGAATAGAAACACTCTGTAAAAACTTTATGAGGACTATAAAAAACTTATAAAAACTACTAAAAACTTAAAAGTGTATGTTAATGTTTCAAGTTCCTTGCTTTAAGGAAAGGCTTAAGCGAAACCGCTTCATTAATACCAGGTGATCTATGTGCATTCAACCTAAGAATCCACGTTTGTTCTGCAACTTCAGTGCGATTCTTAACATCACCCCCTCTCATGCCTTCATGCAAGATCTCCAGAACAAAGAATTTAAAGGAATGTGAGCTACCTTTATCCTCTATGTGTTTTAAAAATGCACTTACTGCCTTTTGGTTAACAATATCTCTGCAATGCTCTTGTATGCGTGCTTTGAGCATACGATTTGTTTTCCCCATGTAATTGCAGGATATGCAGAATACAAAATATACTATATGTCTAGTTCTACAATCAGCATAATGTGCCACTTATGTGAGACATCTATTCTGATACTGTGCAAACAAGGCTATATAAAAATCTGTTAGGTTGTTCTGTAAACACAGCAGTATCAATCAAAACAGCTGTAAAGGAGATTTTTAAATTGTAACTAAAGCTAACTGATTGCACAGTTAGTAGTTTTAAACATCAAGCATGCATGCATTACTTAAAGCCGCTACACAAATGAAATAATTGTTTGTTTACAAATGCTTGTATGTAGTGACATGAAAAGGTGACATTGAATGTGTGTATAAAAAGGGTGCCGATGGTAAAGATAAGGAGAACAGAAGCAAACAACCCCAAATGTATGTAAGATGGCAGGTTCAAACATTGACGCTGATGTAGAGACACCAGACTGTTACAAAAAGCAAAAAGAGGTGACATATCATATTGGGAATTGCATAATATAACTGGAATTGATTGTAAAATCACACAAGTCACAGTAAAAGCCGCAGAGATGCAATGAGATATAGGGGCTGTTTTGTCCATGTACAGGTGAGTAAGAGACCCCTTGAAGGCAAAATTAATTTTCTGTTGATGTATAACTCTAAAACCCAGATGCAAGATTTGTGAGAATGGAGATGAACTGTTATATATCCAGGATTCTTACTTCATTACTAAAGGCAAAATATTCTCTAACTTGTAATGGAGTGAGTGAGTCATGCCATAGTTCTCAGCATGTAGTTTATGTAAACGAGAAGCATAAAACACATGAAATATGTTTATCGGTGAATATTTTAAAGTTACCTTAAACCTGGTGATATGCACTTTATAGTATCTTATACAATAATTACAGGAGTTTTTGCATCACTGATGGGGAAAGTTTTTTCCAAGATTCCACTATCAGAAGCTTATCTACGGATACAACTGTGAAGCTTTTCCAAGAAATTCTTGACTATTCATACACACAATATACATAAAGGATTTTTCTGGCATAACATTTTTGTTTCCACAGTGGCTTTTGCACCAGCCATTTCGCGGAGCACAATGTGCTATGTACTTCATTGAATAGGAAATACACCGCGTTATCTTGATAATACCCTAATGACACCCAGAAATGATAAGCAAGCAATAATGCTTAACAGGGTGGACATTATTGGAGAAATAATGGACTGTCCTGCAGTGTTCTGAGGCATGACTAGACCCTAAGAAGGATGAATGGCCAGAGCAGTACCCTGAGAAGTATGGGTGTCCCGGTTCCCTACTCTGCCTGAGATGATGTTTCAGAAGAGATGATGAAACAAAGCATCAAGAATACACTGGAGCCCTAAGTGGAAACATCCATTCAAAGGCAGAACCACACAGAATGCTGATGTCATGTCTGCTATGGCTCTAACATAAATGAGCTTTTCACACACAATCTGAAATACCTGAGGAGAACCAACAGAGCACCCGAGGAGGACCCAAAGATATTAGATTTGTGAGGTGGCAGGCACCAATAGTGAACTAGAGTTCAAATAAATTGATAAATGTTCATATTATAACAATCAAATCATTGTTTTTATTATATTATGGACACTGCCAATGCTTTTAAATTGTAATGCCTTTATGTACTATTTTATGTAAATGCTTTCCACTTTATTGTAAGAAATGGTACTATTTAAATGCATTATAGAGTTGCATCCTAGACTTATAACTGAAAATGGAAGAAATCTAGTTTACTGATACTACCAAACACATGCCTTTGTGTGTGCGTGTGTGTGTGCGTGCGTGCGTGTGTGTGTGTGTGTGTGTGTGTGTGTGTGTGCGTGTGTGTGTGTGTGTGTGTGTGTGTGTGTGTGTGTGTGTGTGTGTGTGTGTGTGTGTGTGTGTGTGTGTGTGTGTGTGTGTGTGTGTGTGTGTGTGTGTGTGTAAGATTAAAGCACATAAATATAGTAGCTAATTTTCATAATGTTCAACCTTGGCTTGACTTTTTGGTAAGGCTACTGTTTCATGGCTTAATCATTTCTGATCTTAATTCATTGTGAGTAACAAATTATATTTTGTAATAAAGATCTAAACATGCTGGCCAATGTGTTTTCCCTGATGTGGTCAATTATGGTTTAGTCTTTAAAATTACAAGCTACTTAAGAGTAACACCTTGAATACATGCAGATTATTATATCTTTCATGCATTGTCAGATATTTAACAGATTATTTAATTAGACAATGTATTTTAGGTCAGTACTTGAAAATGCATGTGTGTGCAGTGTGTATGTCTTTTCCTGTTACTAAAATTGTAGCTAAAGACACTAGTGAAGCAAAGTTTTATATATATGCAGAATTCTTTTGAGTCTTAACTTGCCAGATTAAATATTTAATTTCTGCCATTACTAGACCTTTTTAATGTTAATTTAATTAGCATGCTTGGCATCATGTAGTTAAGCAACTTACTCAGAATTGCACAAGTATGCAAACACAATCTGAGGGAATCAAACCTACTGTAAGTCTATAAATTGAAGATTATTATCAGGTCGTAGCCTTAATCTCCTATGGTAAATTGTCAGAATTCAATGGCTGAAAATCTTTATGAGCCAGATTACTTGCTGAAATAAGTATATGCTGCCTGAGGGTCACTTTGAGCTGCAGTACAGTAATAACTTATTCCCTCACAGGCATAATGTTACTTGTTGACTGACTTGCAAGTCAGGCCAGCCTAAACCTCTGCCAATTCTGCTTTTAACAAAATGTGTCAAGTATTTGCACTTTCTCTTAAAGTGTTCTCAATTTACTGTCACAGGCAATGTCTGAAGGTCTGCATATCTGTGTCCTACTACTATCACTTGAGAAATAAAAGTAGAACAAATGAAAAATAAAATGCCTAGCAGGTAAGGAAGCATTTCCTAAGCCTACTCCCACTGATGGTATGCAGTTGTAACAATACAGTTTACTAGCATTCTTGAGGAATGATTAGAGAAAGCAACTGTTACTACACCGATATCTGGAATAAAGAAATGTCTGTTTAGAATGGGTTTCAAGTAATATAAAGTTAAGTAGATGAAACTTGAGAATATATTTTTAACTATATTTAGGTGATTTGCTATCTCATTTTAGCTTTCTCAGACATCAGAAAACATGCTATCTAATTAGGAAGCTATTTCTTTTTTTTCCTTAGATTTTTGGTCTCTTTGCCTGCCAACCATCAAACCTTCTCTGTTTGGATTTGACCCTATACATTCTTTTTTCCAGGTATGTCCAGCACAGAAGTGAGAGGACTGTAAAGGAAATCATTCATGAAGCCATAAGGAGGGGTTGTGTCCTAGAGGGCATTTGTGATAAGCCCTAACCTTTTCTCTGGGTGGGGGGACAGGCAACCACATCATCACAGGGACCACTGTGACTTCTTCCTGTCTAAGTACACACTCCCATATACTTATGTTACATGCCGCCACTGGACCAGTAATCAAAGAGCCTCAATTCTCACCACTGGCAACAGTGGAGGATGTTCACTGGGTGGATAGGAAGTACACGCAGTATTTCCAGATGTAGCTCTCTGTATCAAATGCAATTTCCCTTAGGAGCACACAGAGACCACAGTCAGTCTGGGACTGGTTTCTCCCTATTTCTCCAGATCCCTAGTAAGACTCCCCACTGGCACAGCTATAGAGTGGAGATCTTAGTCAGGGTTCAAAGCCAAGTCCTCCAACACTCAGTCCAACCAGTGCTTTGTGTCGCTGCCCAAGTAGCTGATACACACACTCTTAGAGATTTGTTTTACACACACACACACACACACACACACACACACACACACACACACACACACACACACACACACACACCTGGGAAAGGCTGGCACAGTTTTACTAGCTATGCCCTCTTCTGCCCAGACTATGAGGTACCTATCACTGCCACCAGAACCCCTTATCAGCTACTTTAAGGCCCTTAACAAACAGTGTCCAATTTTACTGTGAAATATTAATACTAATACGAATGGTAGTTTGACCAAGACCAAGGCTATTAGGAGTGGCCCACACAGTGCCACTAAATAAATATGCAAGTACCCTCAAAACTTAAATATCTCTACACAGATCAGCCACAGTGAAAGGTTGAAATATATTTAGTAATAAATAAAAGAACAAGAAAATACTAAGCTACATTCACAGTAACATCAGAGTTCAAAACCAGAGGAAATATTTAAAACAACATTGAAGGAAAGTCTCAAATAAATAAATAAAAATAATATCTAAACTAAGCTTTACTATATTCCTAACTATATCTAAAAGAATTATACTATAACCTAAGAACTCATTAATAGAGCAAGGCAGATGTGGTGAGTGGATCTTCTAGTTGTTGTCAGGTCCAAGACAAAATGCAGAATGCTATGTCTCACTAAGAGACTTCTCAAATTAATATCTCAGATATTACTGCTGGGATAGCTTGCAGAATTACATCACTTCTTGTCATCTGACTCTAGTTCTCAGGTGAAACTCACAGTGCTGGAAGCTGGAAGTATTTAGCATTTACATGTGAAAATACATAGACCTCAGATCTCTGGCAGATGCTTTCAAGACTATTAATTCATTCTCCTTAAAGACAATACAGAAAGCTTCTAGGCACATACTTTGTGTCTTTAGCTACATTGAAAACTGAAAGTTACCATCTTTTATTGCATAGCCTATAAAGTAATTTAATTTCAGCTATTTTCCTAAAATTTGCTGGACTGAAGTTAACCTACCGTATTTCAGTTTCCACTTTTAAAATATATAACTTTAGACAGTTACAATAGCACATGTACATTTCTGCTTTTTTCCAGGAGGGCACACTGTGGTTACATTTCAAACACAAACACTTAACTAGAATACCTTTTCAACACGCATGTCTGTACAGACCAGTTTGATATACATATGACATACAGTTCTAATACAGTCGTAACACAAGCATCTTGTATAAATTATTTCAATATTCACAAATGACATATAATTATTTACAAAATTCCAGCCAGCCGTGCTGGCAGTATATCCTTTTGTAACAACTTACAGTGAAGGTTACACCCAAAATGGCTTTGAAGCCACCCCTGGCTTTGGGTATACTTTGCGTCACCATCCTTACTTCAAGGGATTGTGCCACTTGACAAACCTGAGCAGCCCTTATCTTCCTAAGGATGGACATTCCTATACTCTTACACCAAAGCCAACTTATGCTTGAGTTTCTAATCAGACTGGGTCATCTAGGCCATACACAGGGATTTGTCCCTTAGTACCAACTGAGCTGGCTTTTAGGAAGGAATTTCTTACTCTTTATATTCTTTGAAAGAAGTGGTTATAATAAAAAGAAACTATGAATGTCAGTCAGGTATTTTTTTGTTTTTGATAATTAGCTTAAAACCCAAGTGTCCGTTTTTATTGATGAGACGGACAGTATTGGCTGATAAGTAAAATATTCTGACTCAGACAGAATTTGTTTACTTATTTTATGTGTTTGTTATGTAAACTGGCCTAAGGATCGTTTTCAACCATGATCCTTGCCAATTTGTGTATGTGTGAAGATGACGGTATTCAAACTCTTATGTCTTTATTTGCTTAATTTTGTTGCCTATCACAAGAAAGTCTAGATGGGATACCAGGGAGGCTTCCCTCTGGTCACAGTTTTCCTTTCTGTGCATCACGAAGGCATATATACATGGAAGTAATGCAATGACTCAGGTTGCCAGGATGGAGCGTGTGAGATAGTAATGGGGTTTAATGTGAATACTGTTAATGTGATAGTTGCTTATCAAGGCTGGGCATTCAGATAACGGATTTTATGCTGGATAAAGCAAATGTTGAAAGAGATGGTTTACCTGCTTAACTAGTACATGTGACAGGTGATTTAGTAGAAGCTAAATCTGGAAGTCAGAGCTCAGGGCAGCAAATCTGTAATACAGAAAGAGGCAGAGATGCTGAATAGGACATTGGTTGTCTTACATTCAAAATTATTCTGATTTGGAAGAGTGGTGAGATGATTCTGCAGACTGGCTGGATAAAGTCATATGCTAACATTTGTCAAGAAGCGGTCTGCAAGGAAGCAACAACCGTTTGGGATACAACAAAGAAATCCTTTTTGACTGTGACAAGGTTTGCGCCAAACAACATTTGACATGCACTAAAGATTTTAAATAAAAACAATGACGCTCTTTATCAGTATTATAGGATCTTTAACATCTACAGGTACCACGACATTTTGAGCATGGCTGTCATTTTCCCTGCTCTTTCTGCAGTGAACATTTTTTGGTAATGAATAGGAAATTTTGTAGTGGAACAGTATGACATATGATAATTATGTATTCATGAAATAGATTGATGATCATGGCAACTTTGTTAGTTATGTTCTCTGCAGTGAAATTCATTTTTGGTGAATTTTGTCTTCAGTGTGTAACTATCTATGGTTTATGAAGGTGTTCTTCAAGAAAAACAGCAGCAGGTTAGGATGTTTATATATAAGTCAATGAATTAGGCAACAGTGTAGAAGATACAGCTTGAAAACAAAAAATGTACCACTTCAGGATTTTTTCATGTTATTAATTATTGTATTTAAATGTTATTTCTACATAATTATTTCACTTCATCAAAATACGGTGTTTGGCTAATATAATATTGAAATATAGCTTGCCTCACCTTCCATATATGGTATAGCAGTTTATTGGTAAGACCACACTATGCTTAAAGCAGTACCAACATGCTTCATAAAGGGCACCGAGGTGTTTTTAGGAGCCAACTAGCAGTATTAGCTGGTCTATATTAGATAAATGAAAGTTTATCTTACTGAACGCTAACATGAGTGAAAATCCCGGAACCTGAAACCGGAATTGTGAGATCGCAGTACAGTGAAGATGGGAATATTTGCCCTTTCCTCATTGTAGTGTGATCTCGGAGTTGAAATATATATTTAGCAGGGGGTGTGGGGGGCTCAGCCCCCTACAATTGCAGTTTTGAGTTCCGGGATTTTCGATAATGTCAGCGTTCGGTAAGATAAACTTTTGTTTATCTAATAAAAAAAAAAAAAAAAAAAGTTGTTGTTCTGGTCTTTGGTGCAGGCTGGAGAAGTTGTTTGACCGCAACTGAGCTACAAAAAATATCTTTTGATTTTTTTTAGATTTACTGTTTTATAATTTTAATATATATAAAAGCACTTTGTCTATTCAGAATCAATCTTTATCTTTTTATGTTTAAAAAAAAACTCAAATCTTGTAAAGTTGTTGTTGGTTATTAGGCTATTGTATACATTGGTGATTATTACTCTTGTGATGGCTCTGGGGGCTTTGTGTTGGTTCTGTAAAAAAAAAAAAAAAAAAAAAAAAAAAAAAAAGTGGTTCTGGTTAAGTAAGCTGGAGAAGTTGTTTGAAAGCAAAATATAAGTATAAATTTATTATTTTTAATTATTTATTTTTTTATACTTTTAATTTATATTTATAATTTAATATATATAAAGCACTTTGTCTTTTTTAAATCTTTCTAGAATCTTTTATCTCTGTTCTTGTTTCTGTTTTAGTAGTGTTTGTAATCTTCTGCTGTCTTTCTGTTGGTGTCTTGCCACTATTTTGGGTGGTTGCTTCCCTGTTCCGCCTTTGTTCTGTGCCTCCACACTCCCCTGTCACAAGCACATTCAGATTAATCTTTAGCTTACATTTCTTTTTTCTTTCTAACAGAACTTTTTTTTCTTTTTTTTTTCTTTTCAAAACTTTTTTTTTTTTTTTTTAAAACACAACTTTTTTTTTTTTCTTTTTTCCTTCTGTACCTTCCTTCTCAAACATATTGGTCAGATTTTGTATATTGATATTATTTATATAACTGATTTAAGTATTTTTTGACCTATTTTTTTTTTTAGATTTTTTTATTTATTTTGATTTTTATAGCCTGTTTATACTCTTGTGACCTGCCTTTTTTTTTTTATTACTGCTTTATTTAAACTGCTTTTGTTTTTGTTAATATTTTTAGTTGTCATTAAATTTATACTTGTTGTTTTTTACAAGTCTGTAAAAAACTTCAAAACATTTATAGTATTTACTGTCAAAATTTTTCCTTCATTTACTGTAAAAAAAAAAAAAAAAAAAAAAAAAAAAAAAAAAAAAAAAAATCCTGAGAGTAGAGTAGTCCTGAACTAGAGTATCCCAGGGCTTTTGTTTTTGCTCCTGGGGCTTTTTTTCCCCTTTTATTAAGAAGGAAGAGTCCATTGTTTTAAGGGAAGGTGGGAGGCTGAAGCAGTGGGAAGCCTTTTCAGCCAAGCACTAGCAGTTCTTTGGTCCTATTGGCTTCTATTCCCAGTAGTGTACTGCTATTCCTGGGTGCTCCTACGTTATAGCTAAGCAGTTTAAGGCTAAACTAACTGACACAAGCTCCACAAGTATTTTTTGGCCTTTTCTGCAGCAAAGAGCTAGCAGAGTGACGTGATGGTTTTCAGAGCTTTCAGTGTGATTTTCCCTTTTTGTTATTTGTTCTTTAATTTATTTGTTGTTCTGTTTTTTACCCACTTTATCGCTTCTTTTACTTTTTACACTATTTTCTTTTTTTTTAACTTTTTTTTTGTTACAATTTACTAAATTTCTAAAAACTACTTAGTTTATTTACAGCATTACATTACAGTAGTCCAGTTTACTTTCCCGTTTCTTTATGTTTTGTTTTCCCATCTAAAGTAAATCCATTTGCTTTACCCACTTACTGAAGTAAAGTTGCTTCTTTTAGTTTAGTTTGATTTCTTTTAGTCCCCTGTCCATTTTCCATCCCGATAATCCCTTTAGTTTGCATTAGTTGCTTACCAGGGGCTGGGAAGTGGGGAGCTGCTTTTTGAGAACAGTGGTGTCCTGATTTGGTGAAGTGGCTTATTGAAAACTAGTAGTCCATTGCCTTTCATAAACACTTTATTTTCTTCCCAGCCTTGCTAGCCTGATCAGCAAAGCAATTCCCTACTTCCTCCCAGCCTAAAATATAACTTACGCCAAGCATGTACTTCTCTATCTGTAAAGCTACCTATTCTCTCATTGTAAAAGCACTCTGATTATAGACTCCAAGTATGATAGTACCCACCAGCTTAAAACCCACTTCCGTAACCCAATTAAAGTTCTTTTCTACTACCCCCGAGTACATGGGAGTTAGTCCTTCTCTCCTTCTCCACAAATGTCTAGGATCAATTGCTTTATCTACATGTCCTCCCATGTCAGAACCTGGTGATCCTTCTCCCACAATGCAAAAAATGCCAACAGAGAGAGAAACATCACACAATGCATGGACACATCCAATCTCAACATAGGACTGGCCAAACTGACTACATCTTTCGAGAACATACCGGAGGCAAGCAAAAGTCAGGCAGGTTACAGTAGCCACAATACTACACACCCCAGTCACACACATGGTACCATCACAAGAACAAATCATACACAGTACACAAACAAATACACATCACCAAATCACACACCACCAATCAAACACAAAGACATACAAAGACACATGACCCAATACATCACCCACCCAATGACCACAGAGGCTAAGCAGACACAGTACTGTCACAAAACAGTCACAGCACCACCCTTAGCCTCAAACAAATGCCAGACAGCAGACAGATTAAGTCAGCCACTCACAGCATCAAAGGCCACTCAGACTTGACACACTTGGTCCTTTGACAAGCATCCTGTCAGCCGCGATCCACAAGGTCTCAACAGCAGGTAGGCACGACACAGGTAACAGTACTCACCTGTCGTCCACTCTGAATGATACTGAAAGCTAACGCACCTCAACACCTGAGATGAAAGCTTATCCGATGGTCAGGTGTCACGCACCCCGTCAACGATGTCTGCCCCGCCAGGTATGCACTACATGAAAAGGGACGCCGAGGAAGCTGGTGAATTATTGATCAGCTTTAATATGATGCTTCTAAATTCTGGTGTTTAATGCCTGACCTGCTGCCTGATATAAGCATGACATGCTGCTGAAGCCACGCTTGGACCTGCTCTGTGATGTCAACCCTGGCCTCGATACGCCTGCTGCCTGGTGCTTCCCCATAAGTTTTTTAGAAATGCCCCACCTAAAGAACAGAAAAAAGGAAGGCCTCAAAAAGAAAAAAACCAGGTAAGCACTCTCAAAGATGCAAAACCTGGGGGCTCAGCTCATGGCACCTACCACCCTCCCTAGAACAAATGGAGAACAAAGGGAAGGTGCTGAGCTAGCAGAAGGTTGGTTCATCAAGAAATATGGCACCCCAGCCCCAACAATCAACAGAGGTAAGGATGGAGCCCAGCCTTCATGAAACTCAGACACAATTCAAGGTGGGTGCAGAAGGCATAAATGCATCGGAGACCATCAGGTTGGTGGACGCACGAGGCCGACTCCACCAACCAGGACATGGTACACAATACAATAAATCACACCTCTGGCATCACTAGGCCCTGCCGGGCCAATGCTCCGGAAACTCCTGAACAACACATGGCCTCATTGAAAGACTAATCTGCAATTAATGGGAAATGTACACCCACTCACTACACCCCTCAGACTACCCTAATGAACACCCTGGACAAACTGAAAACAATAACTCAAAACCAACCACCAAACAGAAAACATAAACCGGATATCATCAACTAGAAACTGATCACAAGAGAAACACAACATACTTACCCTCACTGCAACAATGCAACATCTAAATCAAATACACATGGACAACCTCAATGGCACCAAGACAAGATCAGAAACTAAACTGATCTCAAAACAGTCCCTCATCCCGCCAAAACAAAAAAAACAAAAAGTACCCTTTAACAAAAACCTCACAAAGCCACATTACTCAAAAACTTTAATACTTACAAATGCCTCTATCAGCTTTTCTGTAAAAACTATGGATCAGGCAATCCCAAACAAAACTAAGACTCTGCAAACTCTACTACTAGTGCATTCTCTGGCAAAGAAACAAAAAAACAAAAAAAACAAAAAAAGACTCCCAGTTTACAAAACCAGCCAAAAGCTTCTAAGGGCATCACAACAAGGGCAACTACTACAAAAAGATAACAAAAACTCAAGAATACTAAAAGGCCTTTACCTCACAGGGCAACAAGTAACCTAATAAGTAAAATCATCAATGTTCATAAATTAGGAGAAAAACGCCAGCAGCAAACAAGACAAGCAAGACACCTTTGGAAGCTATGATAAAAAAAAGGAGAAACTCCCAGATACTCAGAGGTAAAGGAAAATTTTGTTCAAATTAAAGAATTAAAGACCATCAAAGGAGGCTTGCTGACAGGCCTTACTGAACCCCTAAACCTAACTCCCTCATCTGCCTAGAATTCTCCCCAAATGATGTTCAAAACAGCAGATTCCAACCTCGGATAGAACTCAACCTACAATGTTAAAAGACTCAGGGCATGGGTAACCATCAAAAGGAAGAGATAGGAGCCAGCAGACTGATCAGCCAACAAACTCCACCAACGCCCAGGTGAGAACTGCCTCACTAAGGCAAAACTTAGCCATCCAGGGGATCGATGGTGTCCTGTGCACGTGTTACATAATGCAAACTCATAAAGAAACTGGAAATTACCCATTAGGAAATTAATCATTCCTTTTTTCAGCAAATGCCATGGCATGGATCATTTTGGCACTGGCAAATAAATTTCAAGGAACTGAACAGAGTGACTTGCAGAGGACCCAGTTCAAGGTGAAAGCCTTGCTGCCTTTTCTTCGGCTCGATCACAAGTAGCCTACCTAGAGGAGCCACAAAGGGTACATTGACTTGCAACATCAAAGGCCAACCATTGACAATAATCCCAACTCAGGTTAAGCCAAAACTATTGACAGAAATGTCAACTAGAACATCACCAGATTGATTGCAAACTGGCAGCCCACTGGAGCTCCCTCCCAGGCCTGGGCCTGGGTTAAGTTCACTCTACCTAACTGGGAGTACATCGAAAAGAGGGTCAGTCCTGGGTCCACTCTTGTTCCCCTGATCTGCTTTCTGAAGTACAAGCAAAGGACACTATTACACAAGCTGACAAAGTTTGCAGATGACTGCAAACCATACGCCAAAAGTCGCCTGCACATCTGATACAGAAAACGTCATTCTTTTCTGGTTCAAGGAACGGATAGCCCCCTGATATACCATACACTGAAGATAAATATTGAAAAATGCATAGTCATACTGCAACAAAAACACAGTCACCCCTTGACATCTAGTTGAGACTCAGACCAAAAGGCTGACATAGAAAAATACTGATCAGGGGACCCAAGTTATGAAGAGCCTATCGCTTTCATGCTCAGTCATTGTCTCACCAATAGAAACACATCTATATCTCAGATTGAAAGAATATGGATGACCATCTCACCTACAGACAGTCAAAGTCCCCTGGGTGAATCACTCAACAGAAACCTGATTGACAAAAATGCCCTGTTGCCCATGTTGCTGAAACCTTGAAAGGACTCCCTATGCAGGATCAGTCAATCCGGTACATGTGGCGATAAAGGGTCATCGAAATATGTTTATGCTGCAATGAATATGTTGATGAAGCTTTCACCTACCCCGCTAGAACGCTTGCTCACCAGGGTGACCGATGCCACACATAAATCACCATAAGTCTTTTAGATTTGATGAATAAGAATCAAAGAAAAAAATACTGTGAGCTAATCCAATAAATAGGAGCTAGCAAACCTCTCATATGTTATACTGTCAGTCACCTGATGTGACCTATATATCACCCAGAGAAAACCTAGATTTGATGACAACTGCTCCGTACATGAGGCAGAGTTATCCTGCCGGCCCTATAGTCAAGACTTCTTCTTGACCAATACATCACTGATCGCAGATATTATGGGCAGATTACTTCAGATAGTAAGGTTGACAGAGGCACAACAGAAATCCCTATAATATAGAACCGTGTTAGCAACTCTGAGTAATGCATTAAAAACAAACATGTTTCATGGCATTCTACTGAGTGACAAACTTGGTCATGCAGGTAAATGCTCTATTTTGACTTGGTCTTTACATAATAGCTGAAGGCATACTTCAGGATTTGTGCTTTACATTGCATTTGTGTATGTCTTAGTTTGGAGATTCAATGTTCAGTAGGAAAAAACATTAACTTTCAAGTATGTTAGGTAGGTGAAAAATGTTCAAAATACTGAAACTGAGTGTTTAGGAAATATTTATACAGCTCTGACATAACTTATATCCTGAATGTGCTGCAGAAATATGAACTAGATTTTTAAAACAGTAGTACCTGAAGAAATTAAACCGTTTATACTGGGTGTACTTTGTTAACAGACATTATTAGTAAATAATGAGAAATATGAGCACAGTGACAGTGAAATCGCTCATGCTCAAAATTTATAACCGTAAGTTTCCTTTCTGGAACATCTTACGTTAAGGTCTGTCTGTGTTCTGTGTGCCTCAGAGATGTGAATAATATTACATTTTAAGCAAAGATATTTTGTCATGATATTTTTGTAAGAGCTGGCCATGTTGGGACAATGGTCTGAAGAAACAGAAAAAGCAACAAGTGTGCTTTTTTAAAATGACTTTGTATGGGGGTTATAAATTAAATTTGTTGCTGAAATAATTAATAGCTTCAGCTTTGGCAAGTATGATGTAGGCAGATGATGGGACTGTTAAGCCAAAGGCAAGCTGCCCCTGCACATTCCCAAAAATTAAAGAAGTCTCACAGCACCTCTTCAAGCGCAGTGTTGATGAGTGGATGGGAAACCACAAATTTGTCTCAGGGGTTCCACCTGTGTCCCTCATTGACAGGGGTGGCAGGTGCTGACTGAGGTTTCTTTTTGGGGATAAACTCTTGGCTAGGCTTATAAGGGCCCCAAGGCCATTAGCCTAGTAATCTGCTATGATCCTATGATCCTATGAAATTAAATGACTCTTAAAACGTCTATGTTGTACATCTACATTGCTTTAATGTATTCTTCTTTGTTAAGTATCATATTTGTTTTCTTCCTGTTTTTCATGGTTTTGGTTAAATTGTAGTAACTAAGCTTTAACATAAAACATATCAAAAGTATGAAAGCCCAGAACCATTGTCATTGTATATATATATATATATATATATATATATATATATATATATATATATATATTTACCTGCTAATACTGCATTTGTGTGTGATAATATCTGTATAACATATTCTTCATTTGAAGTAAGCTTCTGCCATGATACCAAATCTGATCTCAGCTAGTGTTGCCTTATTAGGTTTATATTTAACATACACTTTACTTGTGATGGTATAGATTAGAGCATATCAAAATTCCATTAGGCTTCTGTTTTCATCCATTCATGCTGATTTTTCACTGGAACACAAGGAAGCCAGATGGCTTGTTTCATACTGCTAAGCAAACATTCCAACATTTAGCTACCAACACCTTGTGTTTTACCCTTAAAGTCCTGTGAGACAGCATTTAAGCACAGTGATCATTTTCTGTTAATGTTTAGTGCAGCAATAAGCTAATCCCTCTAAGTGTCTAGTTGTGGCGACATGGAAATGGAGGGGGGGGCTATAGTGATTCTTACCTTTGTGCTTACTAATACACATTAAGAGATCATTCTTGTTTCTGATGTCCAAACATACTACAAAATACTCATTGTACTAGGGTCAGATTAAATTCAGTACAGAGAAAGCATACAGCTTGCTTTAGTCATAAAATCACCTGTTATGTATCTATTCATACAACAGTCCCACTAGCAGTGTTTGACATGCACAGTTCTGTGGACAGCTTGTCATTTGTACATAAAAGAACACATAATAGCCTCAGATTTCTCTGAAACCAGTATTTTCATGTGTGTGTGTGTGTGTGTGTGTGTGTGTGTGTGGTGTGTTTGTGTTTGTTTGGATTGGTAAAAACAGAGACACAAGTATTACTTTTAGCAATGCTGAGGATATCGTTACATAGACTAATAGTGAAGATAAACAGATTCACATTTCTTGGATGTTTACCTATTGAAAAACTTGATCTAGGCTGACCCATTTTATAATGGGCTGCCAAAAATATTTTTTGAAGTTGAGTATGATAACTACTTTTTATCAAAATGTTGACCTCCACAAAGCACAGTGATAGCCAGTTTGGGAGGAGAACAAAGCGGTTGATGTTAACCACCTGTACTTTGCTCCGGTTGAATTCTAGAGAACATTGCTGTGTCTTAGGGTAAGTTGTATTCATTTTAAAAGGGTTATTTATTACTCAGCTGTAAAAGCCTAGATTTCCTTCACATCTATAATTTTGCTCATCTAGCTTTACTCAGTTGGTTTCAACATCCCAAGTCGTAACAGAGTTTTCTTGCCTTTTGGTATGGTTCTTTGTAGTAAATACATTCAGCCTTACAATTTATTGTAATAGTTTGACAAGGTGCTTGTTTTTCAACTTACTTTTGGTAAACTTTTTTTTTTTTATCATTTGGTTAGTAAGAACTTTTTGCCACTCACATTTCTATATACAGTAAATCATCGTGAAATTAGTTGCTGGTTTTACTGATAAGTTGTTAGAACATGAACATTCGATAACATAAGTAAATGGTGATTTAGACTTCACCATAATGTGACATAAAGACAGAGAAGTCATTTTATTTTCCTTGCATCACCAATATTGGAATGTATGTGACATTTTGTTATGTCTGAGTTGTTCTATATAACTTTAACAACAAAGTGTCTGGGGTGGGCTGCTGCTGCCCCCTGAGTTTGCTGTCCTTAAGATGAAATGTTAAACTGAATTCCCATCTGCCTTCCCAGTCTTAGCTAAGATTGATGTAAAAGATCCCATTTCACTTACTGAGAAAAGAGAAGGGAAATCTCCCTGGTAAAACGTACCCTAGCCAGTGTAAATACCACCTGAAGTAACATGAAAAGAGCCCGCTGACCTAGTAGAACTAACTTGGTCAACAAAAGTATAAATAAAGAGATTAAATAAATAAACACCATAGAGATAGTAGTGCTTACGTTTATTTTGTGGTATTTGAGCACCTGGGCATAATTCACAACAAGCCTTGATTATTTCCAAGTGCTTAAAACAAGGTGCATATTTGATATGCTCTGCGAGAATATCTTAGATGCAAAATCTATGTTACACAACCTGGACTGCAAAGTGGAAGAACTAATGGTAGAATTAAGTTAAATACATAATGAGCAAAATTGTTTTGGGTATATTTTTCAAATTTCTTTCAATATATACATAGTTTTCATAATGTGTGGCTTATTTGTGCTCAGTTTCTGTACTTGGGATCACACTTAAGGAGAATTCTTGGGATCAGACCACTCAGCTTTTAATAAACAGATAAATGAATAAATGTAGGCTACGTGTAGTACAAAGGACAAATCAACAGGCTAAAGCAAGTAAAGAAACCTCCATGGTTTGAAAGAAAACTGTTGAACTTACTGTTACTTTCATGGAAAAAAATACTGAGGTCTTGTACAGAATGTGAAGATAATCTGCTATATAAGCACTTTCAGTTAGAAACGTAGGGTAACTGCCAACATTTTCTTCTGCAGGCAGTTTTTAATTATATGTTTATTTATTGAATTTAGCTTTGTAAGTGAGAAAACCCAGGTGGGCAATACCCATTTTTAACTGGGGTCTACTATGAAGTGCTGACTTCCTGAATGGTGATATTCTAAGAGAATGAAAAAAGGCCCAGGAAATCAAAAGGGTGAACAAACTCCCTTTTTCTTGTTTTTGTAGGGGAGCAAGCCCCTGTACCACCCCCACCCCCGAATTTATATATTCCAACTCCATGGTCATGCCAACTTGAAGACTCAATATTGCATTGGCAATGCATCCCAATGGGGCGCAGCATTCGTTATTCTGTTCATCTTTTGTTCTCTGCAGGCTACTGACACTTGAACAGTTTCTTCTTGAGCATGTGTAGGGAAGCTTCATTATGAGCTTTTGTTCACATTTCAGTATGGATAATTTATATACAGTTTGTTAATATATACATTTCAAGGCACGTGGCAGGAATATTTTCATAGTTTCCACACAGATAAATATTTACCTTAAAATTAGGTTAACATGTTTCTTGCTGACATGCCAGTTGCACAACAGCAGTTCATTTGTGTGATTGTTTAACTGACTGAGAGCTTCTTCAGTGTGAATGTTAAAATTGTAAGAAATGCCACTTGGTCCTACATTAGTGCAGAAGTTCATTTGTGTGCATGTTGCACTGATTGACATAGTTGCTGATCCATGCAAGCTTAGTGTCTTGTTGTGGTCCAGTCTGATTCTCAGACACGTTTTTGTCCAGAAATGAAATAGCATCATCTGAGTTATGACACTGAACTGCTTTAGACTCTTTACCAAATACCCGTCAAACTTGTTTTGGTTGGCTTACCCTCAGGAAGATTACAATAACTGTTGAACATTACTGCAGGCTCATATTCTTTTTGATTGTAGTCTTTACCTTTTCCTTTGTCAGAAATGCAGAGAAAGTAAATAGTGAAGTGGAGTTTCTTTTCCTTGCAGGTATAAAGTGTCTACATTTGTGACAGCTTTTGTGTCACTAATTACTAATCGCTAATCTTCAGAATTGTTATCCTAAGTCATGCAGTGAATTTTCTATCACAGTGATAAACTTTCCGCTGTAAGACAGATACCGCAGCAGCCAAGGAATCCAGTCCAGTCTTCTAAAACTGTGGCAGGAATAAGGAAATTAATCAAGATGGAATTAATGCATTTTATTTTTCTTTCTTTTTTCCTCCATTGAGCAATTTTGAAGAAGTTACTTGTGAAAACTATTTTATTCAGAATTATTTGCGTTCCTTTCTGCTGCACATGGTTTGGTTGAATGCAGTTTTCCCACTGTACTACTGTACATCTTACAGTAAGAATATCTTTTCTATAGGGTGGCTTGCACCTGGAAATGGCAATTTTTTGGCATTGATTTCATTTCTGGAGAAGGGGCAGGTGGTATATTTCAAAGATCTTGTGAGGAAGTTTGATGTCCACATATGTAAACAGAGTTCTGTCATATAATCAGTATTTTTGTCACATCTTACTTTGCCTTGTTGTTTTTTGCCCTACGACAGATTTTTCTAACATGACTAATCCTTTTTCCTACACATTTCTTTTTATTCTGTACATTGATGCCTGCTATAGGCATGTCTGATGCTAGCCTGCTGTTAGTAATACTGCATATATCATCTGAATCATTCACATTTCATCGCCCACCTTGAGGGAGATGTCTTCCCTGCCACATTTCCACTATTCACAATTTCCTCTATTCACAATTAAAGTCTAGAGCTCCGTGAGGCTGTAGACACAGTTGTTTCTCACTCAGTAGCCCTCAACACCCAAAATAAATCATTCTGCCAGGTCACTTACACTGCAGTAACAGACATGGTAGTAACACTGGTCATGTAAACCTCAGAAGCCTACGGTGAAACACTAAATGACAGAAATGCAAGTTTCACCATACAAGGATAATAGCCATGGCATTTCAGTGCTGCTAAAAAGCTGATGCTGAATGTCCTCCTCTAGTTACTTTCTCATGTGCTTTGATAATGGCAGCTCTCATTGTGGTGATCATGTTATTCATGTGTCCTTTCATCTCTTCTTATAAGTTGTAACCCAGTTCTAATTGATGAGAACATATTATAGCTGACGTGACCGTTGACACACAAATATAAGACATTGCATTGGCTCAGTAAAAGCAAAATAAAATGGCCTGCTGGAAGATGCTGTTAGCTTTTTCTGCTCCTGTAGAAACTTTAGTCTGGAGAATTCTAGTTTCACTGCCAGCGTCACTGAGTAACTCTCCTTTGTGCACAAACAACTTCCCTTGCAAAGCTGATTATTTACCATACATATCACATTATGATGGCACAGAATCTTAAAGCTAGCTCAGATATTCGGTACCAAAATTGATCAGCAGGCTTTTGTTGCACTCTCCTGCCCACTTCATTTGACTATTTACACTGTCCTCCCTTATTGGCAGGACTGTATGACAACGAAGAACAGAATGAGCATGCACCAAGGTGCCCAACACATTTCTTATGAAATGAGATGTAAATCTGGAATGAGTTATGTTTCTATAAGTAACCTTCAGTTGCTTTTTTCTGTTTATGGTTTGTCATTTTTATTTACTACTAGATCCTGTAAAATCATAGTGTTTATCCTAGTTACACACTATTACACCATAATGTTGACATTTTGCCTGGGAAACCTTTCAAGCTTCTACCGTTGAAGTTGCTTTTAGTTTTGTGACATGATTTTGACGCTGTTAACTGTAATGATTTTCACATTTACCTACAAATGGCATGCTTTATCCCCAAGAGCAAAGCCTGAGTGGGCAGATTCTGACAAGGATGGGTAAAACCAGCTTTATCACAATCTGACCACTGATTTCTTTTCATTGTTTATTAAACTTAGAAAAAATATTTCCTACCTTTTTAATCTAATCAATTTATAATATCACTTGGTCCTGCAGGCATTGTCTTACAGTGAAACAATTCATCATAAACATAATCAAACCATAAAACAAAATTCATCCCTGTCCATTTTCAAGCAGAGCATAGATGTATGGTTGAGAGTATCCCAGGACTGCCCCCTGTACTACTAATGGACAGAGGCAGCTCCTGAATGCTTTATCCCATGCATGGGTCCCCTCAAAGTATCTATTATATCTATTATGATCCCAGTTATTTTATTAGGGGTAATATATAATTGCTGACCATGGAATGGGTCAGGCCAATCTATAACCTATGGGATAGGTTATTTCAAGCATAAAATGGAAAGCTGGCTAGGCTTCAAATGGCCCGCAAGGGCAGCCGGCCTAGTACTTAACTATGAACCTATAAACCAGAGAGATCTTCCTAATAGAGTGCACATGCACATGTTAAAGGTTTGTTTCCTGGCATAAAGTTAAAACTGTTGTAATAAGTTCTTGTTAAAGAAGTAAACCATGTGAGTACAATGCTGTTGTGTAAGAGATTGATTGATCAGTGTATTACAGATTGATTGTGGTTTGGTGGCTGTTTAGTACATCAGAAATTTTGATGTGCTGCCATTTAGTATGGCAAAACCTGGTGCTGTATTTGTAGACAAAGATTATGATAGTAGGACTCTGTAACAGCATAGTATAATGTGAATAATCTGAAGAAATGCTGTTAAAGGAAGGGCAGGAACTCCACAATGTTAGAAATGTTTGCCTCTAACATAGATGCGTTTTGTTGCTAAGAGCAGAGACTCCTGGTAGACTTGGACCAGAAGAAGCTGTTGAAAATACTAGAAATTTGTTGAACATCATGTGGATCTACACAATATCCTGAGCTTAAATATGGATTTATTCAAGGAATGTCTGGAGTTTACTACATAAAAGAAGAAATTATCTATACTATATTACACTTCTTACACTCTGTGTGAAGCTGTGGTTATCAGTTAATGGACTGCTCTAACAGATTTGCTTAACTATGAATTACTCAAGGTTCTGCGCCATGAATACTCGAGTAATAAACCCCTACATCTCTTTTAAAAAAAATCCTCATGCAGTAGTTATTGTTAATTCATTAGTAAGAGGCCTGTCACTTAGCAAACCCCTGCTCAGCCCCTTACTAACAGAATGCTATGACTACATTCTTTCACCCTTTAAAAACTGTACATTTCCAAGAACAGCCCCATACATTATTGAAATTAATGATAAAACTGCATAACAAGATTTAGGTGACAGAAATATGGTCACCCTTCCTTAACCAAACACTATACACCTGAATCAAATCTGCCTTTAAAAAGAAGGTTTCAATAAGCAATATTAAAAGGTAACTGTATGCAACATCTGAACATAGACAGAGTCTTTCCAAAATCTTAAATAATTATTTAGATTAAAAAATGCACACGTATCATATCTGCTTTTATAGTTTGGCAGGAGTTGCAAACACATAGATATTGCGCCTGCTTTGATGATTTGGAAAAAGTGGCTAAAAAACTCAACTTTATATACTCTGAACTGTTTGAGTAACTGCACCTGGGCCACATCTGAAGTGTGCCCACTGGTATCAGTCCTCTGTACCCACTTAATAAAGTTAAACACATAAATAAGTACTTGGTATGTGTACACAATACAGTAATGGATTCTGTTTTGTGCTACTAACAGTTTGGCACGGAAAGAGTGTACTACCCTTTTAAATATTCTTTTTTTAATGCACTGACCAAATTATTCACAGAACCAACATACTACAGTCACTTGGAAGCATATCACTCAGGTGTCATATGATGACATGCTCTCAAGACTGCCTGTACTGTCAGAAGAAGAAAGTATTCCTGACTTGTCAGTGACATATTGAAACATAAATGCATGATCATGCATGATGTGTGCAGTTTGCAAGTATTACAAAGATCCTTACACTTCATCCGACTGTGATTTCTGCTTTCAGTCCCAGGTTCGATCATGAATCCCACAGTTTGCCAGTTGTTACACACTGTGTCACACATTTTGGTGAACTGAAGAAAAGGATGGTAGGTATCTTTGGGAATCATCCTCACTGATTATTACCTACCTTTATAGTACAGTCAAGCTAACTTACTAAAACATACCATTAACTACTTCATCCCATGCTTCCTATGCAACCTCCAAAGCTTCTTCTATACTCTGCTCCCTGAAATTCTTATGTAACCTTTTAAGTTTCTGCAACTCTGCATGCAAAACCTTATATTTACTCAACTCTCTTTTTAAATCAAAACATACAACTTATTATACTTTTTTACATTCTCCTTTTTGTTTGTAGTCCTGTTTTATCTGTCAACAATATACATGCATGTAGCTTACGGATTTTAACTGCCAACATTCTCTATTGCTATTTTTATTGCATTGTATATCTTTGGAGCTTTTCTCCCCTGGCCTCCGTTGAAAAAGGGCAATAGCTTAGCTGGAAACTCCCGGTCAACAAATGTAAAATAAATAAATAAAAATAAAATTTGGAAGTTGGGGTATAGTCCACTACTACTGCAGTTATGTTTTCAGCACACTGCAGAAGTCATAATGTTATCAGATACTGCTGTCTTGCTGTACCTTGTTGTATGTATCATTTTGCAAGTGCTAACTCTAGTTCATCTCCATTTAAATGCATCTGTTTAGTGAAAGCAGTGTCTTCACCCTACTGTCCTAGATCTCTGAAATATTAGTGTCCATATTAAATTGATTTTTGTTTTCGTCTTTTTTTTTTCTGCCGTAATTGGTGAATGTTCTGCTGGCTACCTAAAGCTTATTGGTAACACTTACTGTCTATCTAATCATTATAAAGTATCCATAAGTTCACACTATTATTTTACTCTTGGAATAGCAATTTTAAGTTGGGAAACCCTGGACACTTCTAGGCTAACTATCACTCTTGGAATAACACACTACCTAAGCAACGTTTTAGTTTATGCTTTAGAGTTTTAGGAGACGTATGCACACACTGAACTGTAGTTAGAATGTACTTAGATTCTGAAGGGCCTATGTACAGCACTATGTTGGCCCATCTCACACAGTGACAATTATTTGCAATGATGATACCTTGCAATAACTCTATGTGCAGGGCTGGACTTAAGATGAAATGGTGCTGTAGACACCGCCTACTGTTTCACCCTCCTCCCAACTCATACACACACACACACACACACACACACACACACACACACACACACACACACACACACACACACACACACACACACACAATGTTTTCCCCCATCCCAGAATCCCCACACTATGCACATTACTTTTTTCTTCCTTTTCTCACATTTTGCCTTAGTTTAGATTTTTCAAGAAACCAAGATTTTTTGTATACTTGGATTTTTCAAGAAGCCATGATTTCCTAAATGCTCTGAAGTGCATTTTAAAGTTTTTTTTTGCTCAACATTTTCAACAAGTGATGTCAGAAATTATGATTAACAAAATAAATCCAGTGTTGCTGTTCTACTTTAGTTTTCCTTGCATCCTTTCAACACATCTTCTAATAACAATTTAAGACATCCCTTAATTAAACTAGGGGCCCTCAGAAGCTATAGCTGTACGGGCTCTGAGATGCATTGTATAACATCTTCACAACCTTTTAATCGAAAGGAGGCCTAAACAAAAATCATGAATAAGAAAAGAATTTCAATCTTATCTTTTTTTTCTTTCAATAAAACATAAGTTGTGCCAAAGGCTTAATGTTTAAAGCTGACAAAATAGTAGGTCAGGGTTAACTAATGAATTTCTGTCATCACTTGTTGAAAATGTTGAGCAAAAAAAAACTTTAAAATGCACGTCAGAACATATAGAAAATCATGGCTTCTTGAAAAATCCAAGCACACAGAAAATCTTGGTTTCTTGAAAATTCTAAACTAAGGCAAAATGTGAGAAAAGGAAGAAAAAAAAGTAATGTGCAGTGTGGGGATGATGGGATGGGGGAAAACATCGGGGAGCACTGGAGGGTGTGTATGTGTGTGTGTGTGTGTGTGTGTGTGTGTGTGTGTGTGTGTGTGTGTGTGTGTGTGTGTGAGTTTGGAGGAGGGTGAAACAGTAGGCGGTGTCTACGGCACCATTTCATCTTAAGTCTGGTTAAAGGCCTATTGTGCCTGCTTATTTGAACTATTTCTTTCTGAAGCTGGTACGCCTTATTTGTTGTAGCATAGACAAAATTCAGACCTGTTGAATCTAGCTTTGTTTTTATTACTTGAGCACTAATCCAGACCATATTTCTTTGGAGAAGGTTCCCCTGCACCCTAGCGGCGGGAGTGTGCAGTTAGAACTTGTCTAATCAAAGACTGCTGGAATGGGGCTCAGTTTTTAGCATTTTATTGGTTAATTGGTTAATTTGTTTAAATCAGTTATCTCATTGCTATATTAAAAAAAAAAAAAATTCACTTTATGCAGTGCTGCTTAGCTAGGGTTAAAATATTCCCGGCAATAACGTCTGCTCTTCAAATTTTCCCTTAGAACTAGCTAGTTTTTTAGTTTTAGCACTCAAATTTGTTTCTTTGAGCTCAGCACTTGTTCAGAACTCATTGTAAGCACTAAATTAGCTACAAATTACTACAGCACTTAACTTTCCTCACTTGTCTAGAGGAAAACAGTTTTTAATACGTAATAAATAAGTCCCTATCCAGGCATGTCTAAGTGTCAGCTCCCAGTGTTTTCGCCTGTCTACCTGATGAATCTGGACATCTTGGGGCAATGCAGCAATTGCCTCATGTATACAGACAACCCTCTCCTCCTACCACCCAACACTACAACCTGTGAGAGATGCACTTATATAGCCAAACTGGAAGTAAAGCTCTCTTAACCCAAAACTGGACTAGACAGTCTGGAGGAGAAAATAAACACTTGCACCACACCACACTCATCGCATAGTCCATCAAAACCTACACCACCAAAACACACACATAGCAACACAAAACACACACCTACATTCGTGGAGGCTCTAAATAAAAATCTACCCAAGCAACAGGGACCTCCAAACCAGAAACGCAAGCAACCTCCACTCCTCAACACTACCCAAATGACACATACCCCACAAACTCAGTGTGCCACTCAACCACAGTCCATAAGGCATAACAACGTACTCAACATTCTAGTCATAGGTGACTATCTAGTCAGGCACACTGATGTTCCACTCACCAGGCTAAACAAGGAGAAAGTTACTGTCAGCTGCCTGTCGAGTGCCAGGATCTGCTACATAACGCACGCACTCAGGTCACTCCACAACAAGTACAAATATGACACTGTGAATGACCTGAGACATATCTCCCTGGACTACATGAAAAGAGACATGGAGGAGCTCTCCGATCTTGTAATCCAAGCAGGTATGACCATAGCCCTGAGTAGCACCCTGTCATCACCCAGAATTATACCACAGTACAAGGACAAAATGATTGACTTCAACAATTGGCTAAGGTTCTGGTGTCATTCTAAGGGGATCCAGTATCTGTCTGCCTGGGATGACATGATCGACAGACCATGATGCTTTGCCAGAGATGGCCTGCACCTATCGCCTTGGGATTCCGGATACTGGCTAAGGCTCTTGCCACCCCTATAGTGCCTTTTTTAGGCAAGGTTCAAATGACAAATTCACCACCATAATAGGTACAAGCAAGCAAAATCTGAGGGTAATGCTACTCACTGCTAGAAGTTTAAACCTCAAAATGCATTCACTCGAGACACTCCTTAAAATGGAGAAAATCA
The DNA here is from genome assembly GCF_019279795.1 of Protopterus annectens. Classification (NCBI taxonomy): domain Eukaryota; kingdom Metazoa; phylum Chordata; order Ceratodontiformes; family Protopteridae; genus Protopterus; species Protopterus annectens. The sequence continues at coordinate 549,102,887 of NC_056729.1, read as the reverse complement.
ACATCTGTGCAGTGACAGAGACCTGGTTCAAGGCTCCAGAGAGCACCCCTGCATTACCAGGCTATAATTCATGCCACACCTTTCGGCCACCTAACCTGGACTGAAACACTAAAGGCAGAGGCGTGTCCATATTCATTAAGGATATTCACACCTTCAGGCTAGTTGCTCAGCATAATGCATCCGAGATTATCCAAGTGCAACAAACTCTGGGCAAGACCGCAATTCAAATTGTAACTTGCTACAGATCCCCCACTATGCCCCAGGATTCCCGCTTCTCATTTCTTGATACACTGGAAAATATTAGGGTACAACCCATCACCCTAATAATGGACAATTTCAACTACCCCACCATTAACTGGGAAAACTACTCATGTACCAACTCTTTTACTCAATGTTTTCTGGAATTCATAAATTCCAATGCCTTGGATCAACTTATCCACACCTCCACCAGGGGCAGCAATATCCTAGACCTGGTTATTACCAACATGGGTGACCAGTGTTCCACACCAGCGGTCAATTCCTCATTGGTTAGATCTGACCACAAGCTAATCAGCCTAGACATCCACATCCCGCCCCCACCCACCATTAGGGAAACCACCGTAAAAAATTTCTCCAAAGCCAACTTCACGCTTCTTAAGACAGAAGTGGCAAACTTCATGACACCCATGCAGACAGACAATAGATGTACGACTGCTGAATCTTACACAAATGCACTTTATAAGCACTTACATGAGTGCATGGATCGTGCTATCCCTAACAGAACCAAGATGCTATCCTCCAAAAAAAGGAAGCCAATCTGGTGGTCTTCTGCGATAAACAAACTCTACAACAGAAGAAAAAAACTGTTGCAAAAAAGAGTAAAATCCCATGATTTGAGGAACTCCCTGGTCAGCCTCAGTAAGAAGCCGAGATCCCTCATAAAATCCTCCAAAGCGAGTTATGAAAACAAAATCACCACTGATTCTAAAGACAACCACAAAGCATTCTATAGCTATGTCAAGAATCTCAATGGCAACACTCAGATCTGTTCTGAGTTACAGCACAATGGCACTAAATATACAGAACCAACTGATATTGCCAACATCCTGGCAGATAGGTTCAGTGCTAACGTTACCCCCCCTCTTACCCACTAAAAGGCCCATCTCTGTACTGGAAGAATGCAGAGTTCCTATAATCATGGCTGCAGAGGTAAAAACCACACTCTCCAAAGCCACGAACACAGCATCCATGGGACCTGACAACATCCCAGGCTGCGTTCTACATGAACTACAGAATGAACTGGCACCCCACCTAAGCACCATGTTCAATCATAGCCTCACCTCAGGCTTTGTGCCCACTGAATGGCACTCAGCAATGGTTATCCCACTCCACAAAGGGGTAGCCACCATGGACCCCAGGAACTACTGCCCTATTAGCCTAATGAGCCTGGTCTGCAAGGCCATGGAACGTATCATCATGGAACTTATAAACAAAGACATTGGTAATCTCCAAACTCTGGAGCCCACCCAGTTCGGGTTTGTAAAAGGCAGATCATGTCCTGAACCTGATAGACTTCTTTGAAGCAGTCACCAAAGCCGTAGACGAGGGTAAGGTGGTTCACACAGCCTATCTAGATCTCGTCAAGGCTTTTGACACCATCCCCAACACTGAAATTATAGATAAACTCACTAAACTAGGTATAAATACCTATGTTACAAGATGGGTTGCCAAATGGCTCACTGACAGAACCCACACTGTGAAAGTAGACTCCAAATTCAACTTCAGACCAGTGACAAGTGGAGTACCACAGGGCTCAGTTCTGGGTCCTCTCCTGTTTGGTATCTACTTTTCTGAAATACAGGCTAACACAGATGGTCTTTGGCTAATGAAGTTTGCAGATGACTGCAAACTAGGAGCCATAATTGAAACTCCTAACGATGTGGACATCCTATAAAAGGGACTCACTGAGACAGATGCCTGGTGTCAAAGCCATGGCCTCAAGCTCAATGCCAAAAAGTGCATTGTCAACCCCTTTGGTAAAAACGCTGTACCTATGAGCTACCACATAGGTGGTGGTCTACTTAACACTGAAAGTGTGATAAAAGACCTTGGGACACAGATGGACAGTAGTCTTTCCTTTGATAATCACATCGCCACAGTAGTCAGGAAATCCTTCTACGTGGCACACCTCATCACAAAAGGGGTCTCATGCAGGAAAAAAGAGGTCACTGTTCCCCTCCACTCATAAGATCTAGTCAATCTCTCAAGTATCAGCACTCTAACTTGGCTCTTTGTGCCCAGAAATAGCTCAGAGCTACTTATAAGCACTATATCATCCTTAAATTGCTGTAGCACTCAACCTTCCTTGCCTATTAAGCAGGAAAACAGTTCCAGTACTTATATTAAATAAGCTGTTATCAAGGCATGTCCGAGGTGTGAAGGCTGCCAGCCTAGCCAGATAGGATTGTATACATAATTCTGTCATTTGTAAATATGAATGCTACATTGCCCTCTGCTGTTAAGAAAGCTAAGTCAAGCATTTCTTGTCTGTCCTTTTGAAATTTAAATTATTTCATGACTGTCTTTAATGTTTACAATTTGACTCTGGCCGGGCTAGATGAAGGCTTCCTACCTATTGTTTTAAGGTTTAAGTTAATGACCAGAATATACATGTGGAATGTTCTTTATTGCTCTGGTTTCTGCCTAGGTGTAAACGAATGTAAATGCAGTTTCTGTCAACCTTGTTACATCAGGCACGTGTAAAAAAAAGATGTAATGGGAATCAGGACTGCAACGGCAATTTAAACAGAGAGAATCAGAAGGCATTAAGCATTTTTGTCTTGAACATCTGACTTCTCTGTGATCTCTGAACTCTTGACTGGCACTGTGTAGTAAAAAGTATTGTCTTGTGTTTTTAGTATTTATCATTAAATATTTTTAAACCTTTCAACTGTGGCTGTTTTGTGTAGAGATAATTTAAGCTGTTAAGAGTACTTGCATGCCTTTGGTAAAATTGTACAAAGCCACTTTAATAGCTTTAGCCCTAGGCTATACTACCATTTGGATAATAATATTGCACAGTAATAATTGAACACCCTTTTAAGGGCCTTTTCGTAGCTGATAAGTATTAGCAGGTGGTGGCAAGTGGAACTACCATATAGTCTGGGAGAAAGGGGCACAGCTAGACAAACTGTGCCAGCCTTCTCCAGGAGTGTCTGTGTGGTTGTATAAACTCTTATCTCAAAGTGCATATGTGTGTGTGTGTGTGTGTGTGTGTGTGTGTGTGTGTGTGTGTGTGTGTGTGTGTGTGTGTGTCAGCTACTTGGGCAGGGACTCGAAGCACTGGTTGGACAGAGAGGATTCTAGAGGTTTTAGCTTGCCCACTAGGCTGAGATCTGGACCCTATAGCTGTGCCAGTGGGGAGTCTTATTGGGGACCTGGAGAACAAGGGAGCGACCAGCCCCAGGCTGACTGTGATCTCTGTGTGCTCTTAAGGGAAATTGCACTTTACTGTGTATATGTTTTTATCCTTTCCTCATATATGAGATGCCCTCTCTGGTGTTAGTGGTGAGGATTGAGGCTCCTTAATTGCTGGGCCAGGGCACGGGCGTCACACAAGGGTCAGCTCCCGGTGTTTTCTCCTGTCCACCTGGTGAATTTGGGCATCTTGGGGCAATGTAGCAATTGCCTCATGTACACAGACAACCTCTCCTCCTACCACCCGACACTACAGCCTGCGAGAGATGCATTTGTATAGCAAAGCTGGAAGCCAAGCTCCCTCCAACCAAGACTGAACTAGTCAGTCAAGAGGAGAAGATCAACATCTGCACAACACCACACTCAATACATAGTCCCTCAAAACCTTTATCACCAATACCCACACATAGCAATGCCAAACACGCACCTACATACATGGAAGTTCTAAATGTAAATCTAAACAGGAAACAGAGACCCCCAAAGTAGATACACAACCACCACCCACCAACATAACCAAAGCAACACACAGCCCAAAACACCAGTGTGCCACCCAGCAACAGCCCATAAGGCAAAACAAAGTACGTAGCACACTAGTCATGGGTGACTCTCTAGTCAGGCACACTGATGTCCCACTCACCAGGCTGAATAAAGAGAAGATTAGAGTCAGCTACATGTCGGGTGCCAGGATTCACCACATAACACATGCACTCATGTCACTCCACATGACTCTGTCATCATCAATGTTGGTGTGAATGACCTGGGATTCGCCTCTCTGGACTACATGAAACGAGACATGAAGGAGCTCTTGGATCTGGTAGCCCAATCAGGCAAGACCCTAGCCCTTAGTAGCATCATGCCCTCACCCAGAATGATACCACAGTACAAGGACAAATGATTGACTTCAACAACTAGCTAAAGTTTCTAGTGTCATTCTAAGGGTTCCAGCATCTGTCTGCCTGGGACGACATGGTCAACAGACCATGATGCTTTGCCAGAGATGGTCTGCACCTGTCACCCCTGGGATTCCGGATATTGGCTAAAGCTCTTGCCACCCCTATAGTGCCTTTTTTTTTTCAAAGGTTCAATGCTAAATTCACACCGCCGTAACAGCAAGCAAACTCTGAGGGTAATGTCACTCAATACTAAAAGTCTAAATCTCAAAATGCACTCACTTGAAGCAATCCTAAAAATCGAGAGCATCGACATCTGTGCAGTAAAAGAGACCTGGTTCAAGGCTCCAGAGAGCACCCCTGCATTACCAGGGTATAATTCACCGAAGCACTAAAGGCAGAGGCGTATCAATATTCATCAAGGATATCCACATCTCCAGGCTAGTTTCTCAACATAATGCATCCAAAATTATCCAAGTGCAACTATCACTGGGCAAGACTGCAATCTGGGTTGTAGCTTGTTACAGATCCCCCACCATGGCCCAGGATTCCCAGTCTTCATTTCTTAAGATACTGGAAAAATATTAAGGTACAACCCAATACCTTAATTATGGGTAATTTCAACTACCCCACCATCAACTGGGGAAGCTATTCATGTACTAACTCATTTGCTCAACTTTTTTTGGAATTCATAAATCCAACACCTTGGATCAGCTTGTCCACACCCCCACTAGGGTCAGCAGTATCCTAGACCTGGTCATTACCAATATGGGTAACTGGTGTTTCACGCCAGAGGTCAACTCCTCACTGGTCAGATCCAACCATAAGCTAATCACCCTAGACATCCACATCCCACCCTACCCCCCATTAAGGAAACCACCATCAAAAACTACTCCAAAGCCAATTTCATGCTACTTAAGACAGAAGTAGCAAACTTCACGACAGCCACCCAGATGGATAATAGAAGTACGACTGCTGAATCTTACTCAAATGCACAGTATAAGCACATACACGAGTGCATGGATCGTGGCATCTCCAACAGAACCAAGATGCTATCCTCCGAAAAAAGGAAGCCAATCTGGTGGTCACCTTCCATAAACAAACTTTACAACAGAAGGAAGAAGGTGTCACAAAAAAGAGTAAAAACCCCAGATTGGAAGAACTCCCTAGTCAGCCTCAGCAAGAAGCTGAGATCCCTCATAAAATCCTCCAAAGTCAGTTATGAAAATAAAATTGCCACTGATTCCAAAGACAACCACAAAGCATTCTACAGCTATGTCAGGAATCTCAATGGCAACACTCAGATCTGTTCTGAGCTGCAACACAATGGCACTAAACATACAGAACAAACCGATATTGCCAGCATCCTGGCAGATAGTTTCAGTGCTAACTTTACCACTCTCTCACCCATCAAAGGGCCCATCTTAATACCAGAAGAATTTAAAGCCCCTCTAATCATGGATGAACAAGTAAAGACTGCCCTCTCCAAAGCCAAAAACACAGCATCCATGGGACCAGACAACATCCCAGGCTGCAAACTGCATGAACTACAGAACAAACTGGCACCCCACCTAAGTACCATGTACAATCATAGCCTCACCTCAGGCTATGTGCCTACTGTATGGCGTACAGGGACAGTTATCCCACTCCACCAAGGGAGTGCTACCATGGACCCCGGTAACTACTGGCCCATTACCCTGACGAGCCTGGTCTGCAAGACCATGGAACGTATCATCTTGGAGCTTATAAACAAAGACATGGGTAACCTCCAAACCCTGGACCCCACTCAGTTTGGGTTTGTAAAAGATAGATCATGTCTACTAAACCTGATTGACTTTTTTGAAACAGTCACGAGAGCCGTACACGAGGGCAAGGTAGTGCACAGAGCCTATCTTGATCTTGCCAAGGCTTTCAACACCATCCCCCACTCTGGAATTATTGATAAACTCACTAAACTGGGCATAAACCCCTATGTCACAAAATGGGTGGCCAACTGCCTCACTGACAGAACCCACATAGTAAAAGTTGCCGACTCCAAGTCCGACTTCAGATCAGTGACAAGTGGAGTACAACAGACTTTGGTCCTGTGTCCTCTCCTGTTTGGCATCTACTTCTCTGAAGTGCAGGCCAACACAGAAGATCTTTGGCTAAAAAAATTCACAGATGACTGCAAACTGGGAGCCATAATAGAATCACCAAATCATGATGATATTCTACAAAAGGGCCTCACAGAGACACATGCTTGGTGTCAAAGTCATGGCCTCAAGCTCAATGCTAAGAAGTAAATTGTCATCCCCTTAGGAAAAACTTGGTACCTATGAACTACCACATAAGGGGTAGCTCACTAAACAATGAAAGTGTGAAGAGACCTCGGGACACAGGTGGATAGTAGTCTCTCCTTTGACAACCACATTGCCACAGTAGTCAGGAAATCCTTCTACTTGGCACACCTCATCACAAATGGGTTCTCCTCTAGAAAAAAGGAGGTCATTGTTCCTCTCTACTCATCCCTCATTAGAACAATCATACAGTACAATGCCCCATTTGGCATGTATCTCACAAGACACCTACAACAGTTGGAGAGGCCACAGAAATACCTTACTAAGAGGATTACCGGCCTCAGACAGGTGCCATACACAGACTGTCTCACAAAACTCCAGCTCTACTCCGTCACATGTCGTCTACTCAGAGGCAATCTCTGCCTAACATACAAAGCCACAGAAATACCTCACTAAGAGGTTTACTGGCCTCAGACAGATGCCATACGCAGACCGTCTCAAAAAACATCAGCTCTACTCTGTCGCATATCGCCTACTCAGAGGCAGTCTCTGCCTAACATACAAAGCTATGTCAAACCCAGAGCTGTTGGACATGCTACACTTAAAGAAATACCAATCTGTCCATACCACACATTCCATGGACCTAAACCCTGTCACCACAATAAACAGAACATGCTGGAGAGATAGATTCCTGTCCCAGAGACTCCCTATACTCTGGAACAAACTCTCCATTCCTGTCAAGCAAAGCTCCTCATTGGCCCTCTTTAAGAAAAACCTTGACAACTGGATGGTAAATATAAAATTCACCCCGGGGATCACTTCTGCAGCACTGCTTGACAGGGGCACAGGAAAATAATTTTCTTGGATGGCGAAAGCCAGGGAACCTTTTTGGCTAGGTTTATATAGGCTCCAGGGCTGATAGCCTAGTACTTACCTATGAACTTACCTATGAACTCATTAGACCCATTATAGAGTACAGCACCTCTATTGGTATGTACCTCACAAGACATCTACAACAACTGGAAAAGCCGCAGAAATACCTCACAAAAAGGATTACTGGCCTCAAACAGGTGCCCTACGCAGACCGTCTAAAAAACTCCAGCTTTACTCCGTCACATATCGCCTACTCAGAGGCGATCTCTGCCCAACATACAAAGCTATGTCAAACCTAGAACTGTTGGACATGCTCCACTTAAAGAAATCCCAATCCCTCTGAGCTACACCCTCTAGGGACCTAAACCTTGTCACCACAATAAACAGAACATGCTGGAGGGATAGATTCCTGAACCAGAGACTTCCCATACTCTGGAACAAACTACCTATCTATATCAAACAAAACTCTTCATTAGCACTCTAAAAGAAAAATCTTCATTATTGGATAGGAAATAGGAAATTCACCCCAGGGATCACCTCTGTGGCACTGCTCGACAGGGGCACAGGAAAATAATTTACTTGGGTGGCGAAAGCAAGGGTACCTTTTTGGCTAGGCTTGTATAGGCCCTAGGGCCAATAGCCTAGTACCTACCTATGAACCTACGAACCTATGATTGTTGTTAGAATACACAAATCCTATCTGGGAATACTGCCTATCTTCCTATGCCCCCCCCCATTAAAAAAGGCAGACACTGTCTGCGCATCCCTTTAGTATTACATTGGGATGAAAGCAGGCAGTCAAATGACCACAGTCATGAATTTTCAACTGACTACTGTCTTACACTATATGTACGCAGTATGCCTACTTACTCCACACCCCTACCTCCCAAAGGCAGCCACCTGTATATGTGCATAAAGTGTGATTGTGAGGGAAGAAAAAATGATTGCTGTAATATATACATCTTTGTTGCTCCTAGACAGTACACTGCCCTTACACAAGCTATAGCAACTTTCTTTGCATACCTCCAAAGTCTGTTAAAAAATAAAAGAAACAATGACCACACTGTCCCCAGCACTGACACAAACTATAATGACCAACTGTGCACACTTCTAAGCTTTCATTGTGATGAAAATTAAAGAAGTAATGACCTCACTATCCCAAGCCCCCACCCCCTCCACAGAACCTACAGCAACCTTCAGTACACCTCTCTGAGTAGAACTGGTTTCAGGGTGGCTGTGGTAAAGGGCAGAGGCCTCCACTAAGTCCATGTCAAAATCTATGTACTCAGTCTGGGGTATGGGGGCCACCAGACTCCTAGAAGCTCTAGCCTCATAATTTTGTTCTTTCCTTATTTGCTGGTAAATCATTTGGAATTACAGTCAATAAATTCAGACGTCAGAGTTTCATCGTTCTTATTGTCCGAAAAATGCATGTTGCTGCAAAACGGCTTATTTTATTAACTTTGTAAGAGAATTAGAGTAATATTTTAAAAAGTGTTCCAAGTTCTGTACCTTTGTTCTGCTGTTATTTTTGGTTTTATTTTATTTATTTATTTTACATTTGTTGACCGGGATAGTCCAACTGGATATATGTCCATTTTCAGTAGATGCCCGGGGAGAAAAGCTCCACTTACCAAAAAAGAGACAGTACATACATCACTGAGTGATAAACTTAGGCAGACATGTTTACAAAAATATAGACAAAGAATACAGGCAGATATCAATATACACAATGTGCAGACTTACATCTGATTGGCAGAGACGTATCAGAAAATGTGAACATAGAATACAATCAGATCTCATAATTCACAATGCTTAGACATTCAGATGCTATGAGGCATAGATACTTGGCTAAACAGCAGGTTGGGTAGCTTTCTTCAGAATTCTTGAACAAATAGGTTGAGAGTTATAGTATCTGGTGTTCTGCTAATATTTATAAAATTCCCTGAAAGAGAAAACCATCCCTGAAAATTAAGAACATCATCTTTTCTTAAAATCCAAGGTAAATAGTGAGTTCAGTCACTCTGGGCTGCTGATCTGTACCTCTTACCTTACTTTTCTTAACTGCGTCATATTACAGCTCTGTTTTAGATAAAGTGTGCAATTGGAAATTTAATAATCTCTTTTTTTCTCCTCATTTTTCCCCAACCAACAGCAGCTTTAATGGGGCCCCAACACAGTCAAGGATGATTGGGGTGTCCCTCTGCAGCCATGGATATTCCAGGGGCCTAAAGCTAGCTAGAAGAATAGCTGGTTCAGCCAGTGTCATGGACCGGTACTATGGCCAAGTCCCTCAGCAGCTCTTCAAGTGAAGAAGAAAAAAAAAATCACTTCACTGTAATAAGCTGAGCACTACATTGTAACAGTTTGCACCCTGGGCAGTTGTCCCTCTTGCCCCACCCTAGCTGCACTACTGAAGCTGGCTGTGAAATTTGTTTTACTGGAGAGGATATCCACCAGCATGATTTAACTAGTTCAAGGGCACTATGCCAGTGGTAAAACATTTAATGAAATTGCACAGCAAGTTAATTGACAAAACGCTGTTAATATAACAAGAGATATCTTTGTATTTTAAAGGAGATATAAGTAAGTGTTATAATTATCCACTTGGTTTATTAAGTACACAAGATTTTTCTTCTAGCTGTTGTTGGTTGATGAACATGTTACAAAAATATCAAAATAAGACAACTTGTGGTTGGGGACCCCCAGGACCAGGGGGCCCCAGTGACCACAGGGTTCACTGATACCAGCTATGGGCAGTTTATTATTTTATTTTTTGCTTTACTTGCCCTAGTAATGCCAACTTTTTAAAAGAGTTTTATTTCTGAAACCTTCATCATCACATATACTTCTAATATTTATTTCATAACCTGTATTTCTTTTAATAAGCCTAGCCATCCCTATATTGTGTATCTACAGGCTTACAAGACATCCCAGCAATCATTTCGGATTTTCAGAATTTTCAGTCCTCAGATGTAATCAAGCATCTTGCTGTCTTTTGTCCCTTCTGTTGGTCTTATGTGCAGTCTCCTATTCTCAGTTACAGATCTCTGATCTTATTTTTGAATCTTTTCTCCCTAGTGAACTAATTATACTGCTGTCTTGTCTCTCGTTGACAGGAAGTACTGGCATCTTTCCCACGTTTTCCTTTGACAGCAGCAGCTCTGTACCCGCTGAGCAATATCATTGATTGTTTCCTTATTTCTGCTACTTCCCTTCCTGCCTAGACGTGTGCCAGTGATTCTCATTCAAAAATCTAGTCATCTAGCATTCTGGGTAATTACTTGTCAGTGTTTGCTCCCTTCCTCTGTGTGAACCTTCTTGAGAGCACTGTATAATATAAAGATAATATACATGCAACCAACTGCAGTTTCAGTCCCCTTCGGCAATATAATGTATTGAATAAACACAACAACTCCACTCTCCAACTTTCAGAGACAAGAAGACAGTTTTCTTTTTGCTACCAACCTATGTTGAAATACATTTGAATATTTTTTCTTTAATTGGAAGAGACAAAGTCCTAATTACAGATCTTAGACTGTCAGTTTTGCTTAGGAATGTAAAACTTTATAGATTAACAGATGCAGATATATGATGCTTCTGGTAATGACACGAAAGTTAAGATGGAAGATCAGAAGAAGTCACAGTAAGAGAAACAGAACAGATATAGAGAGTAGCTGGGTATACTTTATGGAACATGTTTCTTCACAAAGTTTGCAGCAAAGTTGTACAGTGGATGCACATCTGTGTCCTGATATATAGGTTGTTTTTAAGTAATTTAACAAAACAGCTAATTAAGTGATTAAGTATCATTTGTCTGCATTTTCTTTCTACCTTTAGCTAATTCTGCCTAAAACGCCCATTTGCTAGTGTTTCTGTGATTTAAAAAGCTTGTTTCAGCTACACATTGCACTTATTTTACTGCCTCCACTTTAACAAAGTCGATTTTGTGTTTAAATTACCTGTTTAACTGTTGTAGGTTACACACTCGTGTGATAGCCATTTTTGTGCATTTAAAGTGTTTTTTGATTGCATCTGCTTTATTTTCTGAAAAAAAAACAAAAAAAAACAAAAAGAAAAATACTTTTTTTTCCCACCTTTCTAAGCTAGTATAGTCCAGTTTTCAGGTTAGTGCTGAATTCAGGGCTATGTTACAAGTTTCTGTGTTTGCCCATACCTTACTTGGATAGAAGGAAGTTTCTCTGTTCACTGTGAGAGAGGGAGCTTTGAGCAACCTATCTGTCCCTGGAGGAGTGGTTTCAGCCCAGAAATTAGTAGTTTATTGGCCATTTTGGGATAATATCTATCTCTTTCATTTCCCTGCTATAAAACCCGCATTTGCACTAGTATACATCTCAGCAAGCTCCTGCCTGGTGCCCTGCAAAGTTCTACAGAAGCAGAGAGACAAAAGAGAGACTTTGGAGTGATTAAGTATCACTTTTTTTGCATTTTCTTGCTGCCTTTAGCTAATTCTGCCTAAAACTCTGATTTTCTAGAGTTTCTGTGATTTAAAAAGATTGTTTCAGCTACATATTGTACTTATTTTACTGCCTGCACTTTAATAAAGTCATTTTTGTGTTTAAATTACCTGTTCAATTATTGTAGGCTACACACTCAAGTGTGATAGCCATTTCTGTGCATATACAGTGTTTTTTGATTGTATCTGCTTTATTTTCTGAAAAAAAACAAAACAAAAAAAAATACTTGTTTTCCCACCTTTCTAAGCTAGTATAGTCCAGTTTTCAGGTTAGTGCTGAATTCAGGGCTATGTTACAAGTTTCTGTGTTTGCCCATATCTTACTTGGATAGAAGGAAGTTTCTCTGTTCACTGTGAGAGAGGGAGCTTTGAGCAGCCTATCTGTCCCTGGAGGAGTGGTTTCAGCCCAGAAATTAGTAGTTTATTGGCCATTTTGGGCTCATTTCTATCTCTTTCATTTCTCTGCTATAAAACCCGCATTTGCAAGGTTTTTGCGCTAGTATACAGCTCAGCAAGCTCCTGCCTGGTACCCTGCAGAGTTCTACAGCAGCAGAGAGACAAAAGAGAGACTTTGAAGTGATTAAGTAGCATTTTTCTGCATTTTCTTGCTGCCTTTAGCTAATTCCACCTAAAACGCAGATTTTGTAGAGTTTCTGTGATTTAAAAAGCATGTTTCAACTACATATTGTACTTATTTTACTGCCTGCACTTTAACAAAGTCGTTTTTGTATTTAAATTACCTGTTTAACTGTTGTAGGCTACACATTGAAGTGTGATATCCATTTCTGTGCATTTAAAGTGTTTTTTTTAATTGTATCTGCTTTATTTTCTGAAAAAAACAAAAAAACAAAAAATATACTTATTTTTCCGCCTTTCTAAGCTAGTATAGTCCAGTTTTCAGGTTAGTACTGAATTCAGGGCTATGTTACAAGTTTCTGTGTTTGCCCATACCTTACTTGGATAGAAGGAAGTTTCTCTGCTTACTGTGAGAGAGGGAGCTTTGAGCAGCCTATCTGTCCTTGGAGGAGTGATTTCAACCCAGAAATTAGTAGTTTATTGGCCATTTTGGGCTAATTTCTATCTCTTTCATTTCCCTGCTATAAAACTCACATTTGTGCAGTGGTTAGCTAGGGTATAACTGTTCCCGGTTCCACAAAGTCTACTCTTCAATTTTTCCCTTGGAACTAGACAAACATTCAACTTAAGCACTCAAACCATTCACTTCTCTTCCTGGCACTTGCTCAAAACTCATAGCAAGCACTAATAAACCTTAGCACTAGACCCCCCTATACTGTAGAGAAGGACAAGGCTCTCTGTTCGACCTTACCAGCCAATCAGTAAAACAGTTCACTGTACCTATCCAGGCATGTCCAAAGGGCAGTTTCAGGTTTACTGTCCGGTCCAACTGGTGAATCTGGGAATTTTGAGGCAATGTTACAATTGCCTCATGTACACAGACAACCCACTCCTCCTTCCACCAAACAATAATACATGCGAGAGATGCAATTATACAGTCAAACTGGAGGCTAAGCTCTCTCAATCCAAGACTAGACCAGGCAGTCAAGAGGAGAAGGGAATTACTTGCATCACACCACCAGTCTCACATAGACCTATGAAACTAGCACCGGCAAAAAACACACATAAATATACGAAAACATACTCGGAGGCTCTAAATAAAAATCTGTAAAAGCAACAGAGACCTCCAAAGCAGACATCCAAGCAACTTCCACCCCCCAACACAAACCATGAAACACATACTTCACAAAACCAATGTGCCATGCAATCACAGCAAAATAACATACTCAACACACTTGTAATAGGTGACTCTATAGTCAGGCACACTGACATCCCACTCACTAGACAGAACAAGGAGAAGGTTACTGTTAGCTGCCTGTCGGGTGCCAGGATCTGCCACATAACACAAGCACTCAGGTCACTCCAGAACAAGTACAAATATGACATCTGTCATTGTCCATGTTGGTGTGAATGACCTGAGCTGTACCTCCCTGGACTACATGAAAAGAGACATGGAGGAGCTCTCTGAACACGTAGCCCAGGCCGGTATGACCCTGACCCTGAGTAGCATCCTGCCCTCACCAAGAATGATACCACGGAATGATACCACGGTATAAAGAAAAAATGATCAATTTCAACAATTGGCTAAGCTTCTGGTGTCATTCAAAGAGGATCCAGTGTCTGTCAGCCTGGGATGACATGCTCGACAAGCCACGCTGCTTCGCTACAGACAGCTTGCACCTGTCACCCTTAGGCTTTTGAATACTGGCCAAGGCTCTTGCCACCCCCATAGTGCCTTTTTTAGGCAAGGCTCAAAAGACAAACCCACCGGCATAAATAGCACAAGTAACAAAAAACTGAGGGTAATGCTACTCAATGCCAGAAGTCTAAACCTCAAAATGCACGCACTTGAAGCACTCCTCAGTATGGAAAAAATCGATATATGTACAGAAACAGAAACCTGGTTTAAGGCTCCAGAGAGCACCCCAGCACTACCAGGCTGCAATTCATACAATACATTTCGGCCACAAAACCCGGACCAAAATACAAAAGGCGAGGGAGTATCCATATTCATCAAGGATACCCACACCTCCAGGTTAGTGGCACAGTATGATGCTTCAGAGATCATGCACATGCAGCTAACAACGGGCAAAACTGCTATTCAAATTATAGCTTACAACAGATCACCCACCATGTCCCAGGACCCCCACTCTGCATTTCTGGAAACAATGGGAAACATAAAGGTCCTACCAAACACCCTGATATTGGGTGATTTCAATTACCCAAACATTAACTGGGAGAAATACTCAAGTACAAACTCCCTTGCCAAACATTTCCTAGAATTTATAAACTCAAATGCCCTGGATCAACTGGTCAACACCCCCACCAGAGGTGACAACATATTGGACCTGGTCATCACCAACATGGGTGACCAGTGTTCCACACCAGAGGCCAAACCCTCACTGGTTAGATCTGACCATAAACTAATCACTCTGGATAGTTACATTCCGCCACCACCCTCAGTCAAAGAAACCACTGTGAAAAACTTTTCAAAAGCAAACTTCACGTTACTTAAGACCGAGGTGGGAAGTTTCAAAGCCCCCATGCTAAAGGATAATGCTGTCCAAGTTGCAAAATCCTTTACTAATGCACTCTATGGGCACCTACAAGAATGCATGGATCATGCTATCCCAAACAAAACCAAGACTCACTCCTCCAAGAAAAGGAAACCAGTCTGGTGGACCCCTGCCATAAGCAAGCTATACAATAGAAGGAGGAAACTAGTACAGAAAAGAGTAAAATCCCAAGAAGGGAAGACATCCCTGATCAGTATCAGCAAGAAACTATGTTCTCTCATAAAATCATCCAAGGCTAGCTTCAAAAGAAGAATTGCCATGGACTCCAAAGATAACCAGAAGGCATTCTTTAGCTTTGTCAAGTATCTAAGTGGCAATTCTCAGATCTGCTCGGAGTTAGTGCAGAATGGCACAAAATACAGTGAACCGACTGATATCACCAGCATCCTGGCAGACAGGTACAGTGCAAACTTCACCCCCAAAAGGGCCCATAACTATACCAGAAGAATGTAGTGCCCCTGAAATCACAGACACTCAGGTTAAAACAGCCCTCTCCAAAGCCAAAAACACAGCATCAATGGGACCGGACAGTGTCTCAGGCTGCATCCTACAAGAGCTCAAAGATGAACTAACCCCTCACCTAAACACACTGTTTAAACTCAGCCTTTCCACAGGCTACATGCCCACAGAGTGGAGCACAGCAATGGTTATTCCACTCCACAAAGGTGGAGCCACAACAGACCCTGGGAACTATCGCCCTATAAGCCTGACTAGCTTGGTCTGCAAAGCTATGGAGCACATCATCATGGATCTCATTAACAGAGACATTGGGAGCCTCCAAACACTGGACCCTACCCAGTTTGGCTTTGTTAAGGGCAGATCATGCCTCCTAAACCTGGTGGACTTCTTTGAGACAGTTACCAAGGCTATAGACAAGGAAAGGTGGTCCACACAGCCTACCTAGACCTCACAAAGGCCTTCGACACCATTCCCCACTCAGGTATTATAGACAAGCTCACCACAGCCTTAACATAAACCCCTACATCATGAGATGGGTTGCCAACTGGCTCATGGACAGAACCCACATGGTAAGAGTTGCGGGAGCTAGGTCTGACTCTAAACCGGTTACAAGTGGCATTCCCCAGGGCTCAGTCCTAAGACCCATCCTGTTCGGCATATACTTGTCAGAGGTACAGGCAAGCACAGGAGGACTATGGCTGACCAAGTTCGCAGACGACTGCAAACTAGGGGCTATAATTGACTCTCCGTCTGACACAGACATCCTCCAAAAGGGTCTCACTGAGGCAGATACCTGGTGTCAAAACCATGACCTCAAGCTAAATGCCAAAAAGTGCATAGTCATCCCCTTTGGAAAAAACAAAGTACCCACAAACTACCACATAGGTGGTAGCCCCCTAAATACAGAAGACGTAATAAGGGATCTGGGGACCCAAGTAGATATTAACCTCTCATTTGATAATCACATTGCCAAAGTGGTTAGAAAATCCTTTTATGTGGCCCACCTAATCACAAAAGGGTTTGCATCTAGATCAAAAGAGGTCATTGGGCCCCTCTATGCATCACTCATCAGACCCATCATAGACTACAATGCCCCAGGGATGTACCTTACAAGACACCTGCAACAACTGAAAAGACCACAGAAGTACCACAGCAAGAAGATCACTGGCCTCAAGCATATGCCCTATGCAGCTCGACTGAAGAAACACCAGCTGTACTCAGTTGCATACTGCCTACTCAGAGGTGATCTCTGCATGACATACAAGGCTATGTCCAACCCTGAATTGATGGACATGCTCCACCTAAAGAAAACCATATCCCCTCGAGCCACATGCTCCAGGGATCTAAACCTCACGACAACAATAAATAGGACATGCTGGAGGGATAGATTCCTGTCCCAGAGACTTCCCATGCTCTGGAACAAGATTCCAATCTACATTAGGCAGAGCTCCTCGCTAACCCGCTTCAAAAGAAATCTTGACGAGTGGATGGAAAACAGAAAGTTTACCCCAGGGATCACTTCAATGGCTGTGCTGGACAGAGGCACAGGGAACTAATCTAAGGGGGCAACGAAACCAACACATTCCGGCTAGGCTTATAAATGCCTTCGGGCAGATAGCCTAGTATAAATCTATGAACCTATGAACCTATTAAATCCTAAAGACATACTTCATTGCTAGTACAATATTAATGTTATGGAGGTCTGGTTCTTCCAAAACATCTACAACTCTAGCCATGATCTTTTGGGACCAGTTTTTTTTTAACTTGGAGATACAATTTTAATTAGAATTTCTTGTAGCTTGTTATTAACAAAAACAAAAGTCAGCATTTAAAAGGTAAACTTCAAATTAAAATATGTACTATGACACTGAACATAGTATAAATGCAGCATTTAAATGATGACCTTTTCATTAAAATATGAGTCTGAACATGGTATTAAAGTCTGCATTTAAAAGGTGAACTTTACATTAAAATATGAGGCTGAATGTGGTACCATTTCACAGGATGCTATTAATATTTTGTTCTGGTTCTATCATACTGAAATATTAATATTCAGATTATTTTATATGTTGTTTCAATTCCCAGAGACCTAAACACTGGGATGATTTAGCTTCTACACTCCAAAAGAAGCTTGAAGATCCCTACAGCAGGTCCTTAAAGGACCACCTGGAGATACCTTGATAGAACATACAAATGTCTGTCTAAAATATTTGCAAACCTTACTTTATCGTGTTATCATAGAAGATATGAACACCTCTAATGAAAAATAAAATCTTTCAAATGCACAGTGGTGCACAGTTCTTTAGTAATGCACCCAGAGGTGTCTCACCTTTGTTTGGGCTTCTAATGCAGTGTAAGCAGGAAGAGCAACTATGTTCAGATTCACTCACTCCAAGACTTCCATCTGAACCTAGTAAGAAAACAGAACTGGGAGATGGTGTCTTTAGTCTTTTTCAGGATGACTGAGATGAACCAGAACCACAAATGGATTATTTGGAGAGGTAGCCAGTATCTTACTCCCTAGCACAAAGAGCATGTATCCAGTTAGGGGTGAATGTGTCCTGAAGGGCATGTAAGGACTACATGAAGCTGATTTGACATACCAGTAGTGTATCTCTGGTGAAAATGACAGAAATGCAGTCCCTAGTAGGCCTTAGAGTTCTGCTGGATTATTAAATGGAATATCTTTTCACAGGGATTGACATTTGAAAAGTCACCATTGAATGTGTACTTCTTAACTCATGGCATTTATAAAGAGGAACAGGGAAAGACTCAGAATTAATGTCTCAGAACTGTGTATTGCTTTGGTAGTTTTTTATGATTTAGTCTGTGAACACCTCTGATATAAAGCTGTCAAACAGCAGTCTTGTTAATATCAAATTATGGACTTCTGAAATGCATGTGGTATTCACCTTTAATGTCTCTGACTTGGCCTTATATACTCAGAAGGAAAATCTGTTTTATAGTACAATACTTTTCAGAAAGCTGTGTATACCTCACAGAATATAGAATTTTATTTTGCATAATTTACAAACATTAATAATAATTGTTTTTGTATGTTCCCTTCATTTAACTTGCATTTATGTTATGTAACTGCGTCCTTTTATGTAGTAAACTTCTCAAATTATGGAAGACACTGAAAGAACCACTTTTTTTGAATTCAGACCTATAAAGAAGAAAGTTATTCCTGCGCAAAAATGCAGCCCAACCCCAACACACACACACACACACACACACACACACACACACACACACACACACACACACACACACTCATGCACACGTACACGCACACATTCTCCTTTTTCTGAAAGTGCTAATTAATGGCTCATGCCCTGTATTTAAAAGAAATGCTTTCAATTTAACTTAAACTGCGTAAGACATGAAAATCTTGTAGACACCACTGTGGTGATTTATTAAATAAAAGTATAGCTTTTGACAGTTATTGGCCAAAATGAAAATCTATGAACATGGAAATACACATCTGCTTCTTACCAAGCAATATAAACAAATTAAGAGCATATGTCAAGGATTACATGTATCAGTATAGACAGATGCTTTGTTAATTGTGACATTGCCACACTTTTTAATTTCTTGTCATTTTTAGACTAGAAAGAAAATGATTACACAGCTTGCCGGATAAGCTTGATTTTTAGACAGATGTTTGGTTAATTGTGACATTACCAGACTTCTTAATTTATTGTCATTTTAGACTACAAAGAAAATGGTTACACAGCTTGCTGGAGAGGTTTGATTTTTCTAAAGGGCTAAAAGGACAAAGGCATCCTTCAACCACCGGATGGGGGAGCTTTAGATAGTGGTTCCTAATTTCCAGACTAACTTGCCTCCCTTATTTTACCACATTTAAAAGTGAAATGAGTGACCTCCAGATCAGCCATGGATATGGCTGTGGTAAGTTCATAAGATCTGAAAAGTGGGTTGTAGTTGACATGTGCCATATCAAGGACTGTTCAGCTAAGAGTCTTAAAAAGTTTACTCCAGTTTCCGTTGAATGTTCACCCAGGGTTCATAAAAATATTGTTGACAGCCCTTATTTGCTGTGTGACAACCTGTGTATTCATCCGCTGACTTTCATTATTTGGTACAAGTAATTTACCTTTCTAGGTCTACAAAGCTAGAATGTCTGCAGTCATGATTACTTCATTTGATTACTGTATGCTGCTCTTAGTTGTAAATTTTAAAGATTTTAAGTTCAAGCTGTCTATTTGTCATAAACATTACAGTTGTATAATGGGGAAGGAAAAAAACTGAAAACTTGTGTAAAATTAAAAGTAAAATTAACGTAGTGGACATATGTGAAAATTGCATGCAGATGGTATCTACGTAGGCCATAGATTTATAATTCATATTTCTAATTTGAGACAAGTTTTTCAGTATTTTGAAAATTAGAAAAGTTTGTATGCTTTGCCACTATGTTTATGCAAACATAGTCTATTATCTTGAAAACATTGAAAGTTATAGCTAAAGAAATTGCATTTTAGGTTTGCTGTATCTCACTTGGCCTTCAGACATCTCAAATGCGCAGGTGAAAGCTGCTCTCTCTAAAGCTAAAAACACAGCATCAATGGGACCGGATGGTGTCCCCGGCTGTGTGCTACACGAGCTAAATGAGGAATTAAACCCGCACATAAGGCAGCTGTTTAATCTCAGCCTTACCACAGGATACGTGCCCAAGGAGTGGCGTACGGCAACTGTGGTCCCACTCCACAAAGGTGGCGCCTCTACGGACCCTGGTAATTACCGCCCCATAAGCTTAACAAGTCTAGTCTGCAAAGCTATGGAGAGGATCATAATGGAGCTCATAAACAAAGATATAGGGACTTGCAGACATTGGACCCGACCCAGTTTGGCTTTGTCAAGGGAAGATCATGCCTTTTGAACTTGGTGACTTCTTGAAATAGTCACCAAGGCCATTGATGAGGAAAGGCAGTCCATACAGCCTACCTTGACCTTGCAAGGCTTTCGACACAATACCCCACTCGGGTATTGTAGAAAAACTTACCAGCTTAAATGTAAACCCATATGTCACAAGATGGGTTGCAAACTGGCTTAAGGACAGAACCCACAGGGTTAGAGTTGCTGGCGCTGTGTCAGACTCCAAGCCGGTCACAAGTGGTGTCCCACAGGGCTCGGTCCTTGGCCCCTATTGTTTGGCATCTACTTCTCAGAAGTACAGGCCAACATGGGAGGACTTTGGCTGACAAAGTTTGCAGATGACTGCAAACTGGGCGCCATAGTGGAAAGTGCATCGGACACTGATATCCTTCAGAAGGGACTCACGAGATAGCTGGTGCCAGAGCCATGGCCTGAAGTTAAACGCCAAAAATGTATAGTCATACCCTTCGGGAAAAACAAGGTAACCCCAAGCTACCATATAGGTGGCAATCCACTAAGCACAGAAGAGGTTATCAGGGACCTGGGGACCCAGGTTGACAGTGGCCTTTCTTTTGACACTCACATTGCTAAAGTGGTTAGAAAGACCTTCTACATTGCCCACCTGATCATGAAGGGATTCACATCCAGATCTAGTGAGGTCATTGTTCCCCTGTACTCTTCACTTATCAGACCAATGATCGAGTACAATGCCCCATTCGGGATGTATCTCACCCGACATCTGCAGCAATTGGAGAGACCCCAAAAGTTCCTCACCAAAAGGATAAAGGACTCCAAAATCTGTCATATGCTGCCAGATTGAAGAAACTCCAGCTCTATTCAGTCGCATACCGTCTGCTCAGAGGTGACATGTGCCTGACATACAAGGCCATGTCCAACCCGGAATTAATGGACATGCTCCACCTCAAAAATCCAAATCCACCAAAACCACTAGAGCAAGTGACTTAAACCTTAGCACGGATATAAATAGGACGTGCTGGAGGGATAGATTTATCACTCAGAGACTCCCTATGCTGTGGAATAAAATCCCGGTCCATGTGAGGCAGAGCACCTCGCTGACTCTGTTCAAGAGAAATCTAGACCTGTGGATGGGAGATCGAGGTTTACCCCTGAATCATCTCTGGGTCACTGCTGGACAGAGGCATAACAAACTAATGGGCACAGTATTTTTTCATATAAGGGGTGGCCACAATAATTTGGGCTAGGCTTATAAATGCCTTAGGGCAGATAGCCTAGTATAAACCTATGAACCTATGAACCTATTCATATATATATATGTATTATCCACATATCTAGTTCAGGTCATGAGGATTTGAGATCTTTACTAGAAACAACAGGAATAAGGTAGGAAGTCAGTCCTGGATGGGAAGCCACTTGGTCACAGGACACACACACACACACACACACACACACACACACACACACACACACACACAAAATAAATCTAGAATCTCACAGGTAGATATAAAGGAGGAAAAAATAAAACTTCAACAAAAACCCATGCAGACAAAAGGAAACTTGCGAACTCCCCGCAGAAGGCACACCAACCAGAAACCAAACCAAGACATGAGAAACAGCAGTAGGTACCTCTGAACTACTCTGCCACCATTGTTGACATCCATTATCTCTTGCATTTAACTTCTCCTGTCACTCTGTAGTTGATTCCATAAAATATCCACATTGTACTTTGTTTAATTTTGTTGAACTTTTCTTGTAGCAGGTACTTCACGTGTTGTGAATATTCACTTCATCTGAAAACTACATTATGTGATGCCACCCACCCCACTTGTCATATAGCACTCTATTTTTCATAGCACTTAGGGTGATGGATCAGTCCCTTAGGGCATTCCTGTAGTCGTCTTTTATATAGGGAAATATAATAAGAATTTACCATTTAGACATTACATTCCAGTTCAGATAAAAGAAAGGTATCCTGGTGATTGCTGTCTACTTGTGACAATACTCATGTTGTAATGTCTGTTAATAGTGCTTATTTTCTGATGTTTCTTGCATTCTTATAATAATGTCTATATTGTGATACCTGATATATTCTTTGTACATTCCTAAGAGGCCCAAGTCATGGCCAAAAAGGGTCCTCAGATTAGTTCACTTACCCAGTTAACAAAAGAAAGTAAATAAATTAATCCATCAAACTTAGCGGAGAAAGCCAGTAGACCTAGATTTCTGGGTAAATTTCAGGAACTGACTTGTAAGTACACTGCCTAGATGCCAGGAAAAAAGAAATGTAAAGGACCTGAAGGAAAATCAGCTACAAAAGTTGAGGAAAAAACACAGACTGGCAAAAGTACTGCAGTTATTCAGAAAGAGACAATGCAAGTTAAAAGACATGGCTTCCAGTAACCTAGAGGAAAGTGTAAGGCAGGTGCACACAGACCTATAAACAAAACACTGATGGAGAATATCAACACAAGCAATAGAAAGCTGGAAAGAAATTGAAGATGTTTTAAACAGATATTCAGATAAGGTGACAGAACTGCAAAACTCACGAGGTTGAAATGAAGAAAAGGATGGGTGAATATTAGACTGCAGAATAAGAAATGTTTAAAAAAATAGTAGAATTAGAGGACAGAGCACATAGGGAAAACCTTAAAGTTTTTGTTGTACCAGAGAAGCTGGAAGGAACAGACTTTAATTATTTTTATAAAAGTACAAATAAGCAACTGGATTGGTATTCCACAACAAGAATTGTTAATTGAAAGGGCAAATCGTGTGTATGCTCCAAACCTGCCTATGAGAAAATAACCTAGACCTTTAATAGTAAAAATGCAATCTTACCAGCAGAAGGAGTTGATTCTAACAAAACTGTAGCAGAAGGACAAAGTACGAAAAGTGGGAGACAGCAGAGTGTTTGTGGAGAATGGCTTCTTATTGCACACCAGGCAAAAGAGGAATACATTTATTCCATTATATAGGGCATTCCGAGAAGCAGGCATGAGATTCAAACTGCTGTACCCAGCTATCCTCAAAATATTTTTCCCTGGAGGAACAAAAACATTTTTTTAGTGAAGTTCATGCTAAGGAAGAAATAGAAAATTTGTCCAACAAAAAGTGAGCTTTGAAACAGAAGAAGATTCTGCTTCTTGTTCTTCTGGTAATAAAGACCACAGAGAAACTGTGCTAGTAACTAGAACAATCAAGAGTGCACTGGAGATGAAGCAGAGACGGAGTTTGGGAGATGGAGATGAACAGGAATAGGACAAAAGAATATGGAAATATTGGACTTTCTTGGACTTTGTTAAACTTGTACGGGACTCTAAAGCATGCACCTTACTTCATGTCATTAACATTTGGAGACTAAAATCAGTAATCTGGAAATTGATGAATGTGGGATTACAAAGCAATAATTATATTTGTGAAACTGGACAGAACAAGAAAATCTGGAAATATTAGACTTGTTTGGATTTTGTTAAAGCATATGCTCAACTTCATGTCATTAATTTTTGGAAAAATACTGAGGAGAGGGGAAGAGAATGCAGAGTGTTAACTGTAAGTAAAACAACATTTTTTCTTAACAGTATGATTTTCTCTGCATGTTATAAAGTACATTTTTTTCAGTTATTTTTAAGTGCACTGGGGATACTAATGTAAGTAGGTGCTTCTGTTTATTCTTTTTGTTTCTTTCTCCCTTCATCTCTCTTTCTCCTTGTTTAGTTTTATGAAATGTAGGCACTGCAATGTAAAAACGGGGGATCTGGTTAAAAGAGCATGACAAAAGTAAAATTGTGTTTTTTCTCATTGCATACGGGAAAGACTGTTAGCTTTATAAAGGAACAAGTTTTGACATATAGCAAGTAGTGGTGGGTCTTGATGCAGAGAAAGCATTTAACAGAGTAAGCTGGGATTTTATGATCAGAGGAATGGAAGCATTTGCCTTCCCTGATAAAATTATAAGGTTGATTAGGAGGATGTATGAAGGATCAGAGGTGAAAATTTAAGTGGTTGTGGTCCTGTCAGTTAATGTCTGTCTGAGCAGAGGAACCAGACAAGGGTGTCCTCTCTCCCCTTTGTTGTTTGCATTATATTTAGAACCATTGACAAAGAAAATAAGGGGATAAGTAATTCAAGGCTATAACTGGTATGGTAGCCAAGAAAGGCAGGCTGTATTTCTAGATGACATTATTTTATACCCAGCAGAACCCAAAAGAGACATTACAGTGTTGTGGGACATACTGAGACAGTTTCAAACCTTTTCAGGATACAAAATTAATAAACCAAAAACAAAAGCAATAGCAGTAAATTATGTCCTCACATACAATCTGGTTCATCAATACCCATATGTATTGGGGCATGATAAAATGAAGTATTTAGGAGTATGGATTAAAATGATATTGGTGTGGCAGCTAAGGATATGTGGGAAGAGACTAAACAAAAGATAATACAAAAACTGAGAAAATGGAAGCTCTGTTATATGCATACTGATAGTAAGATACACACAGTTAAAATGTTTTTAGTCCCTTTAGTGTTATACACTGATCAGGCATATTTTTATCAACAGGGAAGTTGTGTCTGTTACTGTAAATACTGTAAATAATAAAGAGCTGAATGATTTTTGTGGGAGAAGACAGCAAGAGTCAAGTGGGATAAGCTTATTCTTCCACTCGAACAGGGGTGGATTGGGATTATCTGAGTTGAAGGGGTATTTTAGAGCAACATAGTTAAGGTTGCTATACATAGCACAAGGAGAAAATTATAATGCAAAGTGGAAAGAGATGATGAAACAGGGGGAAGCTCAAGTAACGGGGAGAGACTGGGATTTTGGATGCAGACCTTTAAGGAGCAAAACAATAATCATGCAGAATATTATATTCATAAAGTAGCAGAAAGTCTTCTAAGAACTAAGCCAACACAGGGATGACTGCAATTAGGGATACAGACAATATGCAAGAGGGAGCGGGAATATATTGGAGAAAATTGGCAGAAAAAAACAAGGTACTGGGAGGAAGTAACTAGAGACTGAAATGTAATAGAATGGGAAGATGCCAAGAAAGTATTTGGACTGTAGGTTAAAGATTGCCTTCCATATCAAGGATTGATATCAGAGTAATAGAAAAAGGGAGGTCTTAAACAAAAGACCAGCACTGGTAGAGTTTTTAGTAGAATCTAGAACAGAAGCTGCCATTAAGAAAGGAATAATTAGAGCATATAACATATTGCATGATATAAGAATCAATCAGTGGAGGTTAGAAAGGATGGGGAAGAGAGATGGGATAAGCAATTCACAAAGAAACAATGGAGGGATATATGTATGTCTCCCAAATATGCAACAAAATGTAGAAGATTTTGGATCTTTGCCTGGAAGTACTGCTTACATACTCATGAATTCTAAGTACAGAAAAGATAACATATGAAGCTAAATTAACCTTGCAACTATCTTCATTGACGCAACAACAAAGGAAGCACAAATTAGAATTTGAAATCCAGAACGTCTACAAATACATAACTGAAGGTAAACAATTGACAAATCTTAATTTATTTTTGATTAGATCTGTATGGTTGAACACAATAGTCCTTAAGTCCAAAGTGGGGTGCTTAAACATGGCCTGGTAATTTTTGGCAAGCAGTTCAGATAGTACCGACAATCCAAGTCTGCTGTCCAAAAGATCACACACACAAGCGAAAAATGATTTGTTGCAACATTAACACTTTGTTCTCAAAATTTTTACTACAGTGCAGTGATACTATGTTGCAAAGATTCCTTTAAGTATAAGTTTGCAAAACATAATTCAGCTGACAAAACAAAATTTCAGACTTGTGGCTGATCATCAAAATAACACAGTACCACAGATCGTAGGAGTGTCACAGTGCCACAGTTCCTTAGACTGCAAGCTAGCAAACTGTGAAGACAGTGACAGAAACCAAAGTCACACTCCTGCCATGGTTGAAAAGCAGGTAGACTCTAAAAGATCCATTGCAATAGTATTACATTGCCTCTATGCAGCAAAACTTGTAATTTTCATAGCATCATGTCTGGAGTGGCAACTTTAGTCTCATTGTGTTATATTGTAGCAACAGCAGCAAATAGACAAGTTTCAAAGTTCCAATAACTCAGACAAGAAACCATGCACAATCAAGCTGAGATCCACCACGGCCATCCTACAAAACAGTAACAGACACAAAGCACTAAATAGCAAATGGCTGTGACTCAAACAGATGACAGAGCCACAGATTCAGCCTCATAGCACAGCAGGCTGTCAGGATATTCCCTTTTCCCCACTGTTGTGCAATCTCGGATTGAGAATATTAACGTAGGGGGTGTGGGGGGTGCATAATCGTGTTTATTATTTTTTTTTAATTTGTTTTTTTCCGCAATAGTGCATATTCGTGGAAGTCAGTTCCCGGAAGTACTGTTCGATGAACCATACTTTCGATTGTATAACGTAGACCCATATATGTAGTTAAGAGCATGTGTATACATATATCTGTATACAATAAACTCTCAGTTAACCGGCACCCATGGGGATTGGTATATGTCTGATAACTGTAATTTCTGGTTGCTTGGGAGTTAGTATTAAAAATAAACCTGACTAATACTGTACTCTATACTATTTGTTTGATTTGACTTGTTCTCAGGTGTGGGAGAGATGGTATTTTTATTCCTGCCTTCCTTTTTAAAACTCTAAAAACATAAGGTATATTTCTGCAGGGGGAAAACAGAAAGTGCAACAAATGAAAATTGTACTGTATTTTTTTAATATCTTTTGCCAGTTGCTTGAGTTCCACTTAACTGAGAGTTTACTGTATATATATATATATATATATATATATATATATATATATATATATATATATATATATATATATATATATATATAAATATATATATATATATATATATATATATATATATATATATATATATATATATGTATGTGTGTGTGTGTGTTTATGTGGTCTCACCATATGTCTACACAGTTTGCATTCATTTGTGCTAGAATACCTCAGGCTCCCCAGTAGACACACAGACAGGACAGCATTCCAGAGTTTCAACCCAGGTAGAGAAGTTTTGTTAATTCAGATATCCTCCCATCTGCTGCCCCACCTGAAGTAGCATCACTAGCACTTCTCTTCAACATCCTCAGATTTGTTTTGTTTTTGGAATAATTTACTTACTAATTAATTGGTTTGTTCATTGGTTTATTTTCAAAACACTGTGCTGCGGATTAGAGTGTATAAAAACTGGCTGTGGGTTACCCATTATGTTGTTTAGAACTTCCTAAATGTAGTTTTGTATTATTTTTATTAAATACGAGTTCATTGCAATGCCTGGAATTTAGGAGTGACATAGTCTTTGTTTAGAAATGTTATCTTATGTGTGTGTGTGTGTGTGTGTGTGTGTGTGTGTGTGTGTGTGTGTGTGTGTTAGGAAAGTAACACGTGTGTGTGTGTGTGTGTGTGTGTGTGTGTGTGTGTGTGTGTGTGTGTGTGTGTGTGTGTGTGTGTGAGTGTGTGTGTTAGGAAAGTAACAGGTGTGTGTATTTGTGTGTTTATGATGTGTTAGGAAAGTAACACAGGTGTGTGCCTGTGTGTGTGTGTGTGTGTGTGTGTGTGTGTGTGTGTGTGTGTGTGTGTGTGTGTGTGTGTGTGTGTGTAAAAAATGTTTTTACTTTGCACTTAAATATACTCTCCAATGTAAAGTATTATGTGTGCTTTTGCGTTATGTATGCTTTCTACTTTGTATATAGACCTTTCCTGTATAACAACTTATGTAAATATCTTCTGTCTCTCATATCTGTATTAATACAAATATTGTTAGCATTGTAATGTACTGTTAAAGTCTATTAATGGAGCTTTTCTGCTTGGGTCTCCACTGAAAATGGGCCACAAGCCCAATTGGACCAACCCGGTTAACAAATGTCAACAAATAAATAAATAAACAAATGAGCATATACACTTGTCTGCTTAGCTTGTGACAATTGTTATTATGGTTGTTTGTGTCCATGTAAAAGGTGTACAATCTTTCATGATTTGAGCAGGCATGCCTCATAAGCCCATATAGATATATATAAGTACATTTTGACATTTGCACATAAATTGACATTTGCACAATTCCTCTGTAAATTGTACATAGTTGCATATTTATTTAATTGTGTACTGTTGCTGTCTTTCTCATATTCTACCTATGTGCAGTATACCCCTCTGTTATAATACTGTTTTTCGTACTGTACCCCATGTATTCTACTTCTATATAGTTTGTTTGTAGCCTGTGCTTTTGCTTTCAACTGTCTGTGCTTGCTTTGTATGCACAAATCCTAACTGAAAAGGACCAACAGACCGGTTCACCTACCTGGTAACCAAATAACAAATAAATAATACAATACAGCAGGCAAGGTAGTTTTAGCATAATATCTAACAGACAGCTCCATCCAAAACATAACTTTCCCTTGTTCCAGAATGGATTTTTCCCTATAAAGTAATTCCTGTACTGCATCACATAAGTAAACAATGTCGTATTTGCTTGTAATTTTCTCTGACATTTCACTGTTTTTCATTTTCATCTATATACTCCCATGTTGGATTTGCATGAACTCTTAAAATTCTTTATTTAATAATTTGTCTCTTTTGCTTTAACACCATATGGCCCATTAGATTTAAAGTTTTGTAGACCAGATTTAAAGTTTTGTCAAACCCAGAGCTGTTGGACATGCTACACTTAAAGAAATCCCAATTCCTCAGAGCCACACACTCCAGGGATCTAAACCTTGTCATCACAATAAACAAAACATGATGGAGGGATAGGTTCCAGACCCAGAGACTCCCCAGACTCTGGAATAAACTGCCCATACATGTCAAGCAAAGTGCCTCCTTGGCCATCTTCAAAAGGAACTTTGACGATTGGATGGGAGAAAGGAAATTCACCCTGTGGATCACGTCATTCACCCGCTAGACAGGGGTCCAGGGAAGTAAATAGTGTGGGAAGAAATCGCCAGGGAATTGTTATGGCTAGGCTTGTATAGGCCCTAGGGCCGATAGCCTAGTACCAACCTATGAACCTATGAAAGTCTACTTAGAAAGGTGTTTGTTGCGATACCATATTTCATTCCAATGGGGCCACAAACTCATTGTGTCTGTGAAGTTGCAGACTCACTGTGAAGAGACCAGCCAGCTCTGTTGTCAGATTTGAGAGAGTTTCTGAGACTACATTGGTATGATATCTTGGCTGACTGAAGGAGTGAAGATGACAGCAATACCTACAAGAGGATCTGAAACTTACAGTGTTCATCCTTATAAAAGGAGTTTTATTTCATCACTTTTTCCACTTAAAAGAAAGGGCTATTACCTTGCTTGCAAGGGAAGGTTAAGAACACCAGCCCCTAAGAGTCACTGTAAAATAGTTATACATGCAGTGACCAGGCATTCTGAAAGTGTATTGCAGTTCTGTTTATGGCCACTGCAAGATAACAGAAAAAGATGCTGCAGTTGAGGGTAGAACATTATAATCTCTTATTCTGGGTAGACAGTGCAATTTGGGAACGAGACAGATTATCCTGTAAGAAAATAATTTCAGTATGTTTACCCGGTGAAATCATGAAAGAGTTAGAACCAAACAAAAGTTAGTAGCTGCTAATTGGTTACATAGGTGTTGCAGCAGTACAGTGGATAACATTACTGTTTTACTGCATGTGGTACGTTATTTCAGTTATCAGTGGGGCAACTTCTTTGTGGACAGCACCTGTATTCCCTGTGTTCATACAACATTCCATTAGCTGCTGCAATTTGCTCTCACAACAGGTGGACCACAAAATTCCTCTAAAATATGCATACCTTGTGTATGTATGTATGTGTGCATGTATGAATGTGTGTGTGTGTGTGTGTGTGTGTGTGTGTTGCCATTCTGCCATAAACTGGTGCCCTCTCCAAGATTAGTTTCTCTGCCTTCCACCTAATGATTGTTTAGGTAGTTCTTGGCTAGTCTGTGACTGTGACTTATGCAATTAATTTGGAAAAGAATGAATGAACATCCATCATGCTGTGTAATGTTTTGGTGTTGTGTATGTAAATAAAATAACTTTTTGTTTTCAGTCTGAGTCAATATTGGTCATCAAAACTATGTACGTTTTTGTTTGTCACATATATCAACGTGCTTCCCAGTGGCACAGTGTCTGTATACTGTTGCAATGTGATTTTACATTGTTTAGCGAATCTAGTAATCAGGCCTTCATAATAAATTTCTTTAGAACCACCCACTTCATTCATGGTATTGGATGATAAAATAAACAGACAGAAGCAAAGGGAAATGCCACCTTCTTAATAAAATATGGACACAGAGAACTGCTTAAATATCCCTTCCCTTTGTGTGCCTCAGTGCCTGGTAGACATTTTACCTAGGGATGCTTTAGCTTTTTAAAAATTAATGGTAAATAGCAGTTACATTTTATTTTTAGGAATTGTTTATCAGAATATGCCAGCCTGAAATGCAGCACACAAAGGCTACATAATATTTGGTTGTCTCATAGTAAATATTTTTTTCTGCAAGTCAGAACTGGTTTATGTCAAATAAAATGTCTAGTACTGCAACAAGTATCTCTGAAAGTGAAAACTATATGTTGTTAGAAAATGTGAATCCCTTTAGCAGTATTAAAGCAGGTTGATAATGAATTTTGTTAGAGAAACACTAGTAATGTAGCTCTATTAAGTAATATGTTGCCTCAGATATTTATAACATCTTTGTAGAAAGCAGATAGACAGTTTTGGTATGAAGTGATGAAAAACAGAGAACTCGAGGCCCCCTGAAATTTATATCAGTTCTAGATAAATGACGCAGTACAGAATTCAGACATTATAAATTACTTTTAATTCCAACATACTGTCCAAGCTTGTTGACCTTCCTTGGAATTTCCGCGTTTGTAATTATATTTAATGTGTTAATAAAGTTTACTTTGAACTATATCATGGCAAGTGCTCTCTTAGGACCAAGCTCAGCCTTGGTATGTTTGCCATATGTGAGGCCTGAGTGAGTTTGTGACTTGGATAAGCACTAAGAAGGCTAAACACACACAACTGTAAAAGCCGTATCCTCTCCCAAGGTTAGCATTAAAAGTGATTCACATGATGTGAGGAATGCAGAGTGGGAAAGCCATTTAGTACACCATTATAAAGGTTGTTTATTTGGTTGAATTCACTTGTAAAACATAATCCATCTTCCAGGCTGTCTTCCAAAGCACATGCCATCAGTTAAATGAAGTTATAAAGTGCAGAGACCATGTGCTACTAACTGGGCCATACAGACCTGAAGAATTCCCTCACCTTCATTAAAAAAATATAGAAATAAGCATACTAGTGAGCTAGTGTTTGACTTACCGATTTGTGCTTTTTTGTAATATTTGCATTCTAACGTTGTAGTACCATCTTTCAGTGCATAGAATGATAAATAGGAGGATATGCTAAAACAGCATTAAAGTAAAAATAATAAAAAGTTCTTATTTGCAAACCAGACCTTAACAAATGAGACTTGGAGGAAAATAATTACTTACGTTTATTTGTCAGGTGACAACCTACCAGGTCCTCTTAATTATAAATAGTATTGGAATATAAAGAGAGAAGTGATATCTGCAGCCTATAAAACAGAAGAAGTCAAATATGGTTACACAAAATAAAACTCTCACTTAAACTTGTGAAAAAGGAATCAATTTAGTAAATATAATAAACTACAGAGTAAGAGGTAAGTGTGATTAGACTGAGCTCAAGATAAAAACTGAGGTTAGAGAGACACTTATAAGTATATCTTTCCCTATATCCTGTCTTATCCTCTGTGCTTATACACAGTGCATATACAGTACCTGGATAATTTCAAATGTTTTAGGTTTGAAAAAGTGGCATGAATGTGGAGATTTGCACAGCTATCGGTGGTCAGGCTTGGCATTGTGGCTAATGACAATGATAGAGTGTCTTTGGCATTTTTTATTTGCAATTCCGCACAAGTAGTTTCTGTATTGTATTTATTTATGCATCTTTTAGTGTTTTGGTAGCTTAAAAAACAATGAAATTAAATCTAATTACAGGAACTATGTAGACTCTGTCCACGATAAGTTCTTATGCAGATGGCTTGAATCATTTGAAAATGTAGTAGGACAATTTTCTCTTGCCTGGAGGTCTACATATTTTCATCTTCCCTTCTATATATCATAAGGGATTGTCAAACAACTCATTTTGGCCCCGTTTTGCATGAAGACATATTAACAAACAGTTGTATTGCTTTGAAGTTACACAGGCCACCATGCATTTGGAGTAAGTGCTGTATCACTATATACATGAGGCATGTTTGGAATGGAAAAGTACACAGGCATTTATTAAGTGGAAGGCCTTAGCTACATTACAGACTTTGTTACATGAAACGTAACAAATTCATTCTGAAAATGAATTAATTAGGTCATAATGAGCTACTGAACTACAGTTGATACCGGTGAATGTTTAAAAATCAGTCTGTGATAATGGTTACATATACTGCCTTTTTCAGACTAAAACTCGTTGCACAATATCTCATCTAAATCTTTTTGTTTTCTAAAACATATTGCCTTTTTACATGCTTCATTTAGTTTGTGAGTAACAGAATCATCATAGTGTCAGACCAGGGTAGAGGCAGCTGTTATTTCTTTTATCTGTTGTCTGAAGATGCTTGTTATGCTTTTATTTCCGCTTTGTGACTTACATTCCATGAGTACTGTACCCAAAATCTGGTGGCAGTGTGTTCTGATAAATGCAATACATTATGTCTGTATTTTAAGGACTTTGTGGTTTCACTTTGCTTTAATTTGAAATTGTATCTGTTCGCCTATTAAAAACGATGCATACTTCTGAATCTATAACAGATGCTTGGTAGGAACTTGCTCATCTTGCCTTTGATATGCATCAAAAGGAAATGTGGAAAAGAAAGACTGTATTGATTATGATAGATACCAATTGTATTGATCAGCCCAGGTATTAAGGAAACCAAAGTACGAGATTATGAGTAGAGTATATCACCCGTGACAGTTTCAGCTTCTCTGTAGGTGGTTGTACAGGATGGGGTTAAAAGTCATTGATCACAACTGGATGAGTTTCAACTTTGCAGTTTCACATACAGCGCTGGCAATAATTCAGTCTTTTTTCTTTTAAATTTTACATTTCTCTGTGGTTATGCAACTGTGAAGTTAGTATATATATATATATATATAAAAATCGAGTATGGAGGGTGTAGGAAAGTTTGTACTCCTGTGTTTGATTTTTTTTTACACTGGATTGAACAAGTTTTGCCCAATTATATTTAACTGTTTGAACCTTCAACCAGTAGTTATTTGGGGACTCATAACAGAATTAACTGGTCCTTGTGATGCACACAATGATTGCCATTGTTATCTCATGCAGAGGTCCTGCAGGAGGACGAAAAAGACACTTCCTACTATCTTCTGCCAGTGTGCAACATCGTTAGATGTAGAACATAGCAAGAATGGGCAAACCATCAGGAATGAAACATTTTATCAAGAGGTGTTCTAGTCTGGGCTGCAGGAGAGGTCGCCCTAAAAACTTGTTACTGCATGAATGGTTAAACTACACAGTTAATTGTGATGCTTGGAAAGAAATGCAGTGTATTTATTTTGTGCAGCAGCCTGCTTGTTATCCTGCTTCATATGTGAAGCAGTACGCACCATTCTGTGGTGTGCGTGAAGCAGAGTAGCAAGGTCAGAGATGTTGCTGATTCATGCTGAGAAACATTTTTAAACATCTCCTTGTGTCCTGTGAGATTGCATCTCCAAAGTTCGACAATAACTCACACTTCATAAGCTTAAAAATGCACTTGAGCTTGTGCCTATATCAGTAACTGCAACATAATAAAACAGATTTTTTTATAAGGGGCAAATCCTCCTGCACATACCCGCCCCTTGACCCCTCCCCATTTTTTTATCATTCCCAGTTCATGATTACTGCACTTTGGTGAAAGAGCAGTCACTGTGTCGGATATGCAGCAGATATATCAGTCACATATCTGCTTTGTGTAACTGTCTAGAATTTAACAGATGTTAATTTGTTAAATACAGTAAATGTGGCTTACACAGTTGAATATGAATTCAGAAGTTGTAAGTTCCTTCCTACATTTAAATAAAGTAGCGTTCATATAGTACCAGCAATTAAAATTATACTGTTTACTGTACTGTTGAGTGTTTCCTGAAGAAGAGTGATTGATGTTTATTCTGACTTTTTATGTGGCATGATCCAGATGATGCTACATGGATAGCTAATTTTCTTTAGTATCCTGCATACACCCTTATCTGCTGATCCATGGGAAAATTATTCTGCACTATATGTGCAGTCTGTCTAATTAAAATGTGTCATAGACTATGTTTTGTGCCAGACAGACTTGTAGCGGAGTCTAGTATTATGATAATCAATGAATGGGCGTGATCAGAAAACATATTATACTAATATGAGAAAATTATTTTTTCAGGTCCACCAAGAATTGCAGACAGAGTGATTCATAGACATTCTGTGAGGCTAGGGCGAACCATCAAGCTACTCTGTCCAGTTGAGGGTGACCCACCTCCACTCACCATGTGGACAAAAGATGGCCGAACAATCCATAGTGGCTGGACAAGATTTCGTGTACTGAGGCAAGGCCTGAAAATTAAAGAAGTAGAAGCTGAGGATGCAGGAGTTTACATCTGTAAAGCCACCAATGGGTTTGGCAGCATTAATGTAAACTACACCCTTATCATAATTGGTAAGCTTTTTGCTTTATTTATTTTTTTTGATTGATTTACTTGGGTAAGTTTTACTTTTTTTTTCTTTTTTTGGCTTGGTTTAGCTTGAAATGACTATAGTTGACTGCATATGTCAGAAGGGTAGATTTTGTTATGAAAAACTTAAATGCAATATGATTGTGATGATTGGGGAGAGATGAGCGAAGGCTGCTAGCCTAGTCAAATAGAATTTGATATATAATTCTCACACTTGTAAATAAATGTAAAATACAGGCTTGTGTTTTTAAATGAAAGAAAACACTGTAAAATGTGAACTTCAAGATTGTTGCAACATTGCCATCTGCTGTAAGGAAAACCAAGCCAAGCATTTCAAATGTATCTTTTGAAATTGAAAAGATCTTATGAATCTCTTTAATGTTTTACAAGTCTGTTCCAGTGAGTCTGGATGAAGGTTTCATGCCCATTGTTTTAAGGCTAAAGTTTATGACCAGAATTTAGATGTGGAAGGTGCTTTATTGCTCTAGTTTCTGCTAGAATGTATATGTGAAATGCCTTGTATTGTAAGTTTCTGAGTAGGTGTTAGATTGCTAAATAATGCAGTTTGTGGCCTGAGAACTCAGACCAGGTGTTACGATGATGCAATATGAATACTGGGAAAACCTAAGTGTCAAAAACTATGTAATTTGGGAAGGGCCTTGGAGACATGTTTGTTAGTAATGTTTAAATACTATTTCTCACAAGAGACTAAAAGCATTTTGACTTTGGGCATCCAACTTATCAGCACTCTGCCTTGTGCTCACATGTAAGTTTTAGCACTGTGATTTTTTTGTAGGAATAGTTAAAGCTAGTAAAGATTAATTAGGTATTTTTCTTTGAAATCAGACCTGTCCTACTGTATTATTTTAAGTTTCTGTGTGATCTCTGAACTCTTAAATAGCTCTACGGTGTAGTAGTTTTGTCTTGTGTTTAATTATTTATTAAATATTTTTAAAACCTTCTACCTGTGGCTGATTTGTGTAGATATAAGCTCTAGAGTACATTGCATATTTATAGAGGTTATTGTAATAGGCCACTCTAAAGTAAAGTTTGACTGTTAGTCATACTACCATTGGATATTGATATTGCACAGTAATAATTGGACACCCTTTTAAGGGCCTTTTAGTAGCTGATATTATTAACTGGGTGGTGGTAGTAATTATTACCATATAGTCTGGGTAAAGGGATACAGCTGGAAAATTTGTGACAGCCTTTCCCAGGAGTGTCTGTGAAGTTGTATAAATACTTATCTCAAAATGTATGTGTGTTGTGTTAGCTACTTGGCAGGGGCATGTAGCACTGGTTGGACAGAGATGGTACTAGAGGTTTTAGCTTGCCCAGTTAGGCTGAGACCTGGACCCTATAGCTGTGCCAGTGGGGAGTCTTATTGGCGACCTGGTGAGCAAGGGAGCAACCAGCCCTAGACTGACTGTGATCACTGTGTGCACTTAAGGGAAATTGTACTTTACTGTGTGTATCAGTTATCCTTTTCTCTTCTATGAGACGACCTCTCTGGTTTTAGTGGTGAGGATTGAGGCTCCTTGATTGCTGGGCCAGGGCATGGTCGTCACAATGATAAATAGGTTGCAACATTTTTTTCTCTAGTGTATCAAATTAAAACTTTCCTGTAGTAGTTCTGAATGAGACTTCTTAGGTTGATAATATTATTGTAATCCTGCTTATTGAGTCATGTAAATGAGATAATGTGTTTCTAAAACTGACGGACAGTATAATGTCTGTTATATTTATGTAATGTTTAAATATGGTTAAGGAGCATCAGGCTGGTGATCCCAAGGCTGCATGTGATGACATGTTTTAGGCAGATGTAACAGAGGTAGAAACACTCTGTCACTGTAAAAGTTCTCACTTGCTGGTTTACTGGCTTTGTTTGCTGACATACGCAATCACAAGTAACCTTATCACTTTACCACTTTCTTCATGTTTCCACAGTCACCATTGCAGGTCACAGTGCTTTCCTCTCCTGCACATCTTACTCCATTGATGACAACTGTTCCATGGATTGCAGTCGATGGGGTTCAGGTGGGATAGGGTTCCATTCACTGTACCCAATCCCACATCCATTTGTGTGTACATAAAAAATTACCCACTTCATAGAGAGGTCATAGAGGAATTTTTGGGTTGTAGCTGTCAGCCAGCCTGTACTTCATATGTGATTTGTCTGGCATTGCTCTAGTGTGAAGGACATTGGTAACCGAACAATTAGAGAGACTGGCATTTGTATACATACACTGTTGCATAATGATGCATGCTGTAAATGTACACTGTGGCATCTGTCAGTCCAAAAAAAGTTATCATAGGGATGGCAAATCAGTGTGCTGCTTCTGAGGGCATGGGGTGGGCCTTGTGTGTTTAAGCGTAGTTATTGTCAGTGTGTTCTATGAATTTTTTATTGCCAACATAAATTGGGTTGAGAACATCATATATTTCCTCTGAAAGTGCTTAAACTGTTATACTGAAATGATATGTGCCCATCACTGTGAATGATGCTTAATGCGCCAGACTAAAACATGCTGTATATTATTTCCTTGACTTGTGCCCCATTTATGTCCCAAATGTACCACATCATGTGAGTTTGGGCAGCAGAGTCTTAGTATGTTACTTGTTACTCTACATATTTATTTGGGGTGGCACCGCATTGCAGTACAGTGGGGATCCATCTACAGATTTGTGGAAATTACACACCAGTTGCAAAACAATAACGGGCTTCACACTGTCTTGTTTTTCATATTGTGAGATGCCTTTATTTTTCTTCAAAGGTCATTAATATAATTCACTGTTATCACTTTAATTCACAGAGACAACATTATCTGCTTCTGCATGGTACTGTCTACCCTGGTCTACATGCTTGTTTGTCAGACTGGTGCTGTGGATTGGTTTTATGGCAGTCAATGGCCACAAGTTTCATATATGAAGAAGCTTTACTAGGACCACATACCCTCTGTGAGGGAATATCACTGTCATGAGCTACATTAGTTATATTGGGCTGTGGGTACTGTTAAATGATATCTAACATATTCTGTATTGGAAAATTTAATCATTTTCATTCAGAGTAACTCTCCTTCCTTATCCAAGGATAGACCCATATGAATGCCTATACAACTATGGAGGGAAGTGCAATTACTTTGTCTGTTAAGTACTAGATTTTTTTCATCCTTAACAAACGAAACTGTTTTGTTTATAGTGTAAAATTGTTATTAAGTTCACTAAGTGGTAAAGTGCGAGAGTAGCTACCCAAAGTACCCCTTTCAAGTCACTGTTTGATTAGATTTGTAGATATTGTCTACCTTTTCTCTTCCTTCAAAGATCTTTGATAATATCCACACCAAAATCAGGACAACAGCAAGCAGAGCTATAAATGCCAAGGTAGTAAGCTACTTCAAAATTAACACATGCAATGTGCATCTGTGGGTAAGACAACATTTATCACATGCAATGTGCATCTGTGTAAGACAACATTTATCACATTCAATGTGCACTTGTGGGTAAGATCACATTTATTACATGCAATGTGCATCTATGCTGTGGGCAAGACAACATTTATCACATGCAATGTGCATCTGTGGATAAGACAACATTTATCACATGCAATGTGCATCTGTGGGTAAGACAACATTTATCATATGCAATGTGCATCTGCGGGTAACACATTTAGCACATGCAATGTGCATCTGTGGGTAAGACAACATTTATGCCTTTTGACACAGACTGTCATTTTGCCTCTCTTGCTCCATTTCCCAGTATGCCTGGGATAACATGTACTGTGTGTCATTGTTATATGACATGTAATTTTTCAGATAGGAGCATATGCTGCATATGTGTAGCAGGCTTACTTCTGTCATGCTTTTACAGCTGGGTAAGCATCCTTTTCACAAGAATGACAGTAATGTCTCACCTGATAGATAGCCTCTGATGTGGAACTGTGGAATGGGTTGTAGAAAGGGATTCCAAGTATGATATTTTGTGACTATTACAATAATTTCTCTTCCTTTTTCTGTAAAAATAAATTAGAGTTGGTGATTACTTGTAAGCCAGAGTACTGATGCAGAGAGTAGAAGACAAGAAAATACAGTTTCTCTGTAATTTCTGCTAAACAAGCCTTACATGTGACGTGTTTAACATTGCGATTGCAAGTAGCTTATTATTACATGGCTTTTGCTACAATTATGTGCTTTATATTAGTTTTGCTTTATTTTATCGACTAGATGTTTTTACTGGACCTAGTTTTGAATGTTTTAATATCACTGGGTCTGTAGCTGAAAAAAAAAGGTTGTGAACGACAGTTGGAGCTTGACATTGTTTTGACATGAAATCGTTAACAGTGTTCGACATCATGATTTCAAGTCCTTGATGAGACTTTCAAGAGAATCTTCACAATGTCATTAGCAAAGTTTCCAATGCTATAGTAAAGTCAGTTACTCCCTACCTTCTGTGTGGCAGCCAGTTGTATTCATGGTCTCTTGATATGAAAAATTAACTCCTTGATGCAATCATTTATCACTCCTTCTATACTTGGAGCTTTCTTCTTGGAACCGCTGCTGTTACTATAATTAGCCCCAGTGCCAGTGCATCATGGTGATAAGAACATATCCCTGTTTGCAACTACCACTATCAAAGAGCTCATTTTTGATGAGTCAATCAAAAGTTTGAATTACTCAAAGTGGTTTTCATCTGGTTGGACTCCTCCTTTTTCATTTAGTCCCAGTTGCAGAATAATTCACCCATCCTAGTCAACACTGAGGGGATTCCGTTTTGGCACATCCTGTCATGGTTACCCCTTTTTCATTTCCCGTGCTTGAAAGAGGCATGTCACCTTTATGCACCCAAAGAAAAAAAGTGGCAGTAAGCATTTACAAGTGTAATACCAGTGGTGGTAGCCACTGTGATAGCAGCCTTCTGCTGGTGTTATTATCAGTGAAAACTAATGCTGTAACACTGTTGTACTGCCTGCTTGCCACTCCGATTTTCCTAAGGCTCATAAGTCATACTATTGCTCTCTTGTTATGAACAACCGTAGACATGAAGGTCTCATGGTAGCCATTTTTATCTGTCTTCTGTTACTGCAGAATATTAAAGGAAACACAGACTAATACCTTGATGATTTCACAAACAGGAGGACCTGAAAATGGGGGAGTGACCTTTCAAATGGACAGGGAACATCATTTGCTTTTTTTTTACCATTTTGTAGTCTGAGCTATACAACTAATGACTTTACTGTTCCCTTTCCTTATTTACTTACAGTTGCACTTTATTTAATCTATGTTTTGTCTGAGTACCTTTGGACACATGAACTTTTTTTTTTAAATAACGCTTTTCTTCTTTATTGTAAATATCCTAGGGAGGTTTTATCATTCTTTTCTTGTGATGGTGTCTCATATGTTTGCTTTTATAAAAGAAAATTCATACATAATTCAGTGTGAGAAAGTCACTCAGTAAAGACATGCCAATGCTATTTTTTTAAACTAAGAAAAATCATAAAGCATGTCTCTTAGAAGCTTGCAGCTAACAAAAATCAAAACACTTGTACTAAAAAATGTATGGTGAAAGTAGACTCGTGAACTATTCAGAGAAAGACTAAAATAAAGTTTAAAGTGAATTGGGAAAATGCACTAAAGGCAATGGAAAGACAGATTACATCATACTGTGAAAACACACAAAATGTTGTGGGAAGACAAAGAAGAAGAAACCTTAGATAAAAAATAAAACCACATCAGAATCACCTTCAAAGTACTGCTCACTTACCTTATGTATGACGTTAGCATACTTCTCAACTGTCCAGATTTTCACAAAAACAAAATGTCCTGGTGTTTGCCTCACATTGTTGGCATGTTCCTTATAAAATGTGTAGTTTTCTGTCAAAGCATTGGAAATCGATGCCTTTAACTAAAGATGTTAGACTTTCAGACTTCATATCAATCAAAAAATGCATGCTAATGCAAAACCTGTTATTGTAGTGACTATCTAAGTTTGTAAGAGCAATGATTAATATCTGTCCCTGATTGCAGGTCTTTGCACTCCCATTATTTTTGGTTTTGTCCGGATTTCTTGTGCTAGAAGATTGAGAGGTATGGACATTAGTATTTCACCGAGGGAAAAAATATGATTAAAACTCTTTTTTTAGATTTTGCTCATAGTTGTTCTTCAGCTGGACAGGTATTTCAAGACAGAGTGCTTCAAAGAGTGGCATGGGGAAAAGAGATGAAGAGGACCATTGTCACTTGGAGTCTATATTACATCGGCAAAATCGTATTCCGGTGACCACCTATTCATCAACACCTAATCAGCGAAAATTTCTTCAGTTATTTGCTAAATTTACTAAATGCATGGAAATACTTGCCTGAAGAACAATGTAGCAACATCTATTTCAGGTGAACCCACCCAATGTGGGGGGGGGGGGTCAACATTATATACCAAATCTGAGATTCCACTACAGTGGAGAAAAGGGCAAAGTTCTGTTGTTGGCTAGCTACATCCTTGCCCTTAGAAATTCAGAGAATCGCTGAAGCGATTTTCACTGATTAGGTGTTGGTGAATAGGTGTTTGCCGCAATACGATTTTGGCGAAGTAATATAGTCCCGTCACATGTATAGGTTCATAGGTTGGTACTAGGCTATCAGCCCTAGGGCCTATACAAGCCTAGCCATAACAATTCCCTGGCTATTTCTTCCCACACTATTTATTTCCCTGGACCCCTGTCTAGCAGGGCGACTGATGTGATCCCCGGGGTGAATTTCCTTTTTCCCATCCAATTGTCAAGGTTCCTTTTGAAGAGAGCCAAAGAGGTACTCTGCTTGACATGTATGGGCAGTCTATTCCAGCGTCTGGGGAGTCTCTGGGTCAGGAACCTATCCCTCCAGCATGTTTTGTTTATTGTGATGACAAGGTTTAGATCCCTGGAGCGTGTGGCTCTAAGGGATTGGGATTTCTTTAAGTGTAGCATGTCCAACAGCTCTGGGTTTGACATGGCCTTGTATGTTAAGCAGAGATCGCCTCTGAGTAGACAATATGCGACAGAGTATAGCTGGAGTTTTTTAAGGTGGTCAGTGTGGGGCATCTCCTTTAGGCCTGT
Source organism: Protopterus annectens (assembly GCF_019279795.1). NCBI lineage: Eukaryota > Metazoa > Chordata > Ceratodontiformes > Protopteridae > Protopterus > Protopterus annectens. The sequence continues at coordinate 549,060,571 of NC_056729.1, read as the reverse complement.
AATTCTTTTAGTGAGATATTTCTGCGGCCTTTCCAGTTGTTGCAGATGTCTTGAGAGGTAATACCAAATGGGGCATTGTATTCTATAATGAGTCTAATGAGGGATGAGTACAGTGGGACAGTGACCTCCTTTTTCTGGATGAAAAGCTACATAGAAGGATTTCCTGACTATTATGGCGATGTGGTTATCGAAGGTGAGACCACTGTCCACCTGTGTCCCTAAGTCTCTTATCAAACTTTCGGTGTTTAGTGGACTGCCACCTGTATGGTAATTCACGGATACATGTTTTTTCCCAAAGGGGATAACTATACATTTCTTGGCATTGAGCTTGAGCCCATGGCTCTAGCACCAAGCATCTGTTTCTGTAAGGCCCTTTTGTAGAGTATATACATCATTTGGGGATTCAGTAATGGCTCCCAGTTTGCAGTCATCTGCAAACTTTGTTAGCCAGAGTCCCTTAATGTTGGCCTGTACTTCACAGAAGTAGATGCCAAACAAGAGCGGTCCCAGGACTGAACCCTGAGGTACTCCACTTGTCACTTGTCTGGAGCTGGATTTGAAGTTGGCTACTTTTACAGTGTGGGTTCTATCAGTAAGCCAGTTAGCAACCCATTGCGTGACGTAGGGATTAATGCCCAGCTTAGTAAATTTATCTATGATTCCAGAGTGGGGGATGGTGTCAAAGGCCTTGGCAAGGTCTAGATAGGCTGTGTGGACCACCTTACCCTTGTCCATGGCTCTGGAGACTGATTTGAAGAAGTCAATCAGGTTCAGGAGACAAGATCGGCCGTTCACGAACCCAAACTGGGTGGGGTCCAGTGTTTGAAGGTTGCCAATGTCTTTGTTTATAAGTTCCATCATAATACACTCCATGGCCTTGCAGATAAGGCTTGTCTGACTGATGGGACGGTAGATTCTGGGATCCAAGGTGCATTCCCCCTTGTGGAGTGGGATAACTGTAGCTCTGCACCAGTCAGTGGGCATGAAACCTGAGGTGAGGCTATGATTAAACATGACACTTAGGTGAGGTGCCAGTTCATATTGTAGTTCATGTAGTACACAGCCTGGGATGTCATCTGGTCCCATGGATGCTGTATTCTTAGCTTTGGAGAGTGCGTTTTTTACCTGTGTGGCCATTATTACCGGAATTTGGCAATCTTCTGGTATTGAGATGGGCTATTTAGGGGGTGAGAGGGGGGGTAAAGTTGGCAGTGAATCAATCTGCCAGGATATTGGCAATATCCTTGGGATCAGTATATTTAATGCCATTCTGTTTTACCTCAGAGCAGATCTGAGCATTGCCATTTAGATTCTTGACATAGTTATAGAATGCCTTGTGGTTGTCTTTGGAATCTTTGGCAATTTTATTTTCATAACTAGCTTTGGAGGATTTTATGAGGGATCTCAGTTTCTTACTGAGGCTGGTAAGGGAGTTTTTTGCTTCCTGGGATTTTCCTCTTTTCTGCAACAGTTTCTTCCTTTTGTTGTAAAGTTTGTTTATGGCCGGGGACCACCAGATTGGCTTCCTTTTTTTGGATGAGAGCATCTTGGTTCTATTTGGGATGGCACGATTAATGCATGAGTGGATGTGCTCGTACAATGCCTTAGTGTAGGATTCTGCAGTTGAACTTTCAGTTCCCGTCTGCATGGGTGTCATGAAGTTTGTCACTTCTGACTTGAGTAACATGAAGTTGGCTTTGGAGAAGTTTTTTTATGGAGGTTTCCTTACTGGGGGGTGGGGGTGGGATGTGGATGTTAAGGGTGATTAGCTTATGGTCAGACCTGACTAACGAGGGGGTGACCATAGGTGTGGAGCATCGATTTCCCAAGTTGATAATTGCCAGGTGTAGGATATTGGAGCCCCTGGTGGGATTATGGATTTGTTGATCCAGGGCGATGGAATTTATTAATTCCAAGAACCATTGGGAAAAGGTGTTGGTACATGAGTAGTTTTCCCAGTTAATGGCAGGGTAGTTAAAATCACCCAGTATTAGGGTGTTTGATTCTATCTTAATATTTTTCAGTATGTTTAGAAAGGTGTAGTGAGAATCTTGGGGTACAGTGGGGGATCTGTAGCAAGCTACAATTTGGATTGCAGTCTTATCTAGTGTTAGTTGCATCTGGAGAATTTCAGACGCATTGTGTTGGGCAACTAGCCTAGTGGTGTGAATATCCTTGGTGAATATTGACACTCCTCCACCTTTCGTGTTTCCATCCTGGTTTGGTGGCCGAAACGTGTGCTAAGAGTTGTAGCCTGATATTGCAGGGGTGCTCTCTGGAGCCTTGAACCAGGTCTCAGTTACTGCACAGATATCGATGTTCTCCATTTTTAGGAGTGCCTCGAGAGAGAGTGCATTTTGAGGTTTAGACTTCTAGCATTGAGTAGCATTATCTTCAGATTTTGCATGCTTGTACCTGTTACGGTGGTGGTTTTGTCCTTTGAACTTTGCCTAAAAAAAAGGCACTATAGGGGTGGCAAGAGCCTTAGCCAGTAACCTGAATCCCAGGGGTGACAGGTGCAGACCATCTCTGGCAAAACATCGTGGTCTGTCAGTCATGTCATCCCAGGCTGACAGATACTGGATCCCCTTTGAATGACACCAGAAGCTTAGCCAATTGTTGAAGTCAATCATTTTGTCCTTATATTGTGGTATTATTCTGGGCAAAGGCAGGATGCTACTCAGGGCTAGGGTCATACCTGCCTGGGCCACATGATCCAAGAGCTCTTCCATGTCTTTTTTCATGTAGTCCAGGGAGGTACGTCTCAAGTCATTCACTCCAACATGGACAATGACAGAGTCATATTTGTACTTGTTGTGGAGTGACTTGAGTGCATACGTTATGTGACGAATCCTGGCACCCAACAAGCAGCTGACTGTAATTTTCTCCTTGTTCATCCTGGTGAGAGGGACATCAGTGTGCTGGACTATAGAGTCACCTATGACTAAAATGTTAGGTACATTGTCTTGCCTTAGGGGCTGTTGCTGGGTGGCACAATGGTGTTGTGAACTATGTGACACTTTGGTTGTGATTGGTGTTTGTTTGCGTTTCAGCTTCAGAGGTCCTTGTTGCTTGGGCAGATTACAGTTAAGGGCCTCTGCATATGTGGATTTATTGTTGCTATATGTGGGTGTTGGTGGTGTGGGTTTAGAAGGGCTATGTGTTGCTTGAGGTGTAGTGTTGGAGGTAGCCTTCTCCTCTTGACTGTCTAGCACAATCTTGGGTGGAGAGAGCTTTGCTTCCATTTTGGCTATGTAAGTGCATCTATCACAGGTTGTAGTGTTGGGTGGTAGGAGGAGAGGGTTGTCTGTGTACATGAGGCAATTGCTGCATTGCCCTAGTATGCCCAGATTCACCAGGTGGACAGGAGAAATCACCGGAAGCTGACCCTTGGACATGCCTGGTTTGGTGCTTTTTTTTTTGTTAAGTATAGGACACACAATAGTGATGCAATAAGAAAAGCAACAGAGTTTAATTTGTCACCATTTTCTTTCACAGAACATTACTACAGCAGATGTTTTAAGTCAGTTTGTCTATTATCTTTTTGCCGAGCATTATTGACTTTTGTTATCACTTCAAATGCCACTTGTTACTCCACCTGCTACCAGCAAGCTTCTGTACCAGCTTGTCATCTGACAACCCTTATTATTAGTGGATGTCCTGCCTGTTTTTAAATTTGTAACAGTTCTTTTATGTAGCGTTGTGGATACAGTGTTACCTCATACATGCTTCAGTGCATGAGAAAGTCCACATCACAGTTGTGCTGCCTGCTGGGATGTCTAGCTCAGGCCTTCAGCATGGGTCATCTCTTTTGTGACCATGACCAGCTCCTTCTCACCAGAAAGAGAGCAGGACGTTAGCTAGCCAGCTTATTATACCATTGCTGGTCAGTTCTTGATATCTGGGTTCACTTATTGAACTGTGAACATTGGTTATGTTCTCAGGAAGATGATCCCCATAGCAGTGGCTGGTTAGTGCAGTGAAATTAATGTATATTTCACTTGTCAGCACAGACCTGCTTATTATAGTTGCCATTATGTTACATTTCTTTGGCATAAATATGCTGCCTTATTCTTCTGTAAAGTAAATCTTCTTACCTCTGTCCCAAATCTGTTGCACCTTTTTCTAAAATGATTGTTGTGCCCTATCACGCTTTAGTATTGCATACACTTATATGGAACATTTGTATGTCTCTGTGAAGTCCATAAGCCCCACCTCCACCTATTTGCACATGAAGGCTTTCCTCAAACCACTTTGCTACAGTCTTAGGGTTATTTTATTTGTCACTTTGTTTAGAGCTACTAAGAGCTTATGTTCTTATGCCTCAAACAGATGACCTATGCAGACCATCTCAAAAAACTCCAGCTTTACTCCGTCGTATATCGCCTACTCAGAGGCTATCTTTGCCTAACATACAAAGCTATGTCAAGCCCAGAGCTGTTGGACATGCTCCACTTAAAGAAATCCCAATCCCTCTGAGCTACACGCTCTAGGGACCTAAACCTTGTCACCACAATAAACAGAACATGCTGGAGGGATAGATTCCTGTCCCAGAGACTTCCCATACTCTGGAACAGACTACCTATCTATGTCAAACAGAGCTCCTCATTAGCACTCTTCAAGAAAAATCTTGATGATTGGATGGGAAATAGGAAATTCACCCCAGGGATCACTTCTGTGGCTCTGCTCGACAGGGGCACAGGAAAATAATTTTCTTTGGTGGGGAAAGCCATTGTACCTTTTTGGCTAGGCTTATATAGGCCCTAGGGCTAATAGCCTAGTACCTATGTATGAACCTATGAACCTATGTTCTCCTTGGAATGCAAGCTTCATGGAAGGATACAGTACTGTACATAAAACTTTGGTTACAGGTGATAAAGTGCAACAACTTAATAACTCCTGGAGCATGGACACTGTTGTTTATGCATTCTTACATCTTGCTAAACCCACATGCTACTTTGTCACATTGTGTGCCCATCCTGACATTCTTTTTTGTTTTATTTTATTTTACTTATTTGTTAACTGGTAAGACCACTGGACACAAGTCCATCTTCAGGGTTGAGTGAAGGGCATTGTCTGATTAAGTGACTTTCTCAGAGTCACACAGCTGACAAATTAGAGGTCAATGGAATCAAACCCTGAACTACAGGAAGAAGTCCATTAGCATCTGCTTTACTCTTTTGCACTAATTGCTGTCTTACGCTCGCTTATCCTATGATAGCAAAAACTATCATAAGAACATGTCATGACCTCAGGGATCCTTTCTGTTTTATGATAATAGATATCCTTTCCTGCATTTTATATTCTGGTACTGGGATTTAGGATTGAGTACACTGCACATTTCCCAATGGCAGCTTAACATGTATTTGTTTCTGGCATTGGTCATTGTATACCTATTTATTTAAAGTGGTAATCTCTGGTTTCATAACTGCAAGCTTTATCTGTACCTTCCTGATATCAAAAGAGATGTGTTTTGATGTCATATGGCAGGTGTTAAATGCCACATGATGTATGTTGCCTTTCTGTTACTTTAGACAATGTTTTCTTCATTGCACTGGTATTTGATTTGTCCTCCTTCCTTAAATGCATAGCGTCTTATTGTTAGAGCTTACAGTGTCCTTTGTCAAGACTTGAACCTCTCACTTCTTATTATTCAGGAACATATCCTACTCTTCAGATGCCATACCTATTTCATGTTTTCCTACCTATCTTGTTGTCTGAGGGATGCGTTTATTCTAGAAATCATTTGTGTTACTGGAGAAAGATGCTCCCCACAGCAGGCAGATCACTAGGTATTATTTGTTACTTGAATAAAAATATGTTTGCTGTCGGCTTTTTTCAGCAGGAGAATAGCAACTTTATGGCAAGTGCTAAAGCTCTCAGTGGAGTCTTTCCTTGCATTCCTTTGTGGTAAATGTGTACAAGGCATCAAATGTGTGTCCAAAGCAAGATATGGGGAACCTTTAACCAAAAGAATAAATACTGTAGCCACCTCATTGCACTGATAGCCTGCAGGGTTTTAGTCAGTTTATACTTCAAACATCATGAATTTGGAAGTAAATCTGTTAATGGAGGTGCATATTTCCCAAAGGGATAGAATAGTGTAGTAATGATAAGGAACAGATCATCTGACATGTAACTATTTTCCTAGCCAGCACTGAAATACATATTTGGACAGTAGCTTGAAATAGCACCTTTCCTTTCCATCTGCTATGTAAACCTTGTCAAACAAAGCAAACTGTATCAGAGGGAAAGGAATTTAGGGTCTTGGATAGTCCATGGTTTAATGAGCTCTTCTGTCACCAACAAAGATCACATTCCGTTTGATGCCAGAAATAAAAATAATTGTAAGTTGTTCTGATCCAAAGCCTGGCAGGAATGGTACGGTTCCAGCAGGACAGCAGGTTCAGTCGTAATTTCACATCTTTTAAAACAGGAAAAATGTAAACAGGAAATAACAAGTACATGCAGACTGAGAGAGTGAGACTGAGGGAAAACTGGGCATCGTCCAAGATACAAGAGTTCTGTCTGATGGTGCTGCCGTAGCTAATAAAAAACATACTGTCATCTGTCAGCCAGTAAGATCAAATCATCACCCCTCTGCTTACAATGTTTAATTGACTAGTTTATGCAACAGAAGGCTTATTTTTTCAGTCATTCCTCTAGAAGGAGAGCCTGATATTTTTCTCAAAGCTGGTGTTCAGTTGTAGTATGTTCAACACACTTTTAGATCTTGAAGATTAAAGTTTTTTTTCTATATGACAGTTAGTTGTAGACAATGATTTTTTTCTGTAAGCCTTGGCCTTGTAAACAAAGACACAAATGCACCTGTCCAAGTGTGTTTTTGCATCTCACACACAACACACACACACACATATATATATATATATATATATATATATTATATATATATATATGTATACATATATATATATATATATATATATATATATATATATATATATATATATATATGTATATATATATATATATATATATATATATATATAAGACAGCCACTTCTTCAGAGGTCTTTGATAGCAAATTGGATGAGCATATGAAAGACAAATTCCACAGAATATAAGGAAAATATGGCAGGTAACAACATTCTGTTAAATCAGTTGACCTGAAACCGCATCCATGTAATTGACAGCTGCTTATTTTTTGCCTTGTGTAGTGGAGTCACAGCGACTATTCTGCAGATATTAGGTACAAACTCTATGAATAAGTTGAGGTTTAACAGTGTGAGCAAAGGCTCAGATATGCATACTTGGTAGTGATGAGAATGTACCCTGCTATGTTATCTGCCCCCATTTAAATATTATTTTACCCTTTCTCAGGGATTCTAAGAGTTGTTCCAAGGTGAATTCAGGGGAAACTAAATTTCCAGGGATAGTTGGGCAACGGTGAGGGTGTTTCAACAACCATAACCTTGATTAAACCATCTGTGTTGATGGAGATGTACAGAAGTGTCCTTGCAGAACTATTATTGGTTTGTCTGATGTAAAACGATCAGGATGAGAAAATGTTTTCTCACTAGTTTATTAGTTATTTGTCAGGTAACAGTGTGTCTATGGGAGCACATTTTAGCTATGAACATCTGTCCTGTTTCTCCAACAGTGCCAGGCTCTGGACATTTTCTGTACTTGATGACATAACCGCATTCTGAAAAGTGTGCGTACGTGTATAATGCACATAGTTGCACAGATTATTGCACATTTTTATGTCATGCGTAACAGGATGGTTTTATGTAATTTGGCTGCATTGAGTTGTGGTTTCGTTTTGCATTGTCAATAAATAATGTAAATTAGCCAGCTATTATAAGGCTGTAATAGATGTTATTGAAAACAAGAGTTTCAAATCGCAATTCCTACTGATTATTTGCTGGAGGTGTCGTATGCTTTTTTATAGTTAATTAGGATATCAATGATACTACCTGTTCCTTATAGATGGGCATCTCTTCTCACATCTTGGTAGGTATGTTGCCAGGAGGTCAGACATATGCCACGGTCCCAATTATTAACATACAAACATGAACAAGAGCCGTCTACTCATTCCCAAGCACAACCTATCAGATTTACAGTTACTTATGGCAACAATACCCCTTCATTTAGAAATATTGTTAATAATCATTGGGTATTTTGAAAGCACATGAGTTTTTATCTGACATATCACCTGAGACATGTTCTTTTTCATACCGTAGGGGTAGGACGTTGAATTCACACTTTACACATTACAAAAAATTTCACTCTACAACAACCACACAAATGACCTTGTTTGGGGATCCACTCATTGGTTCCTTTCCCTGTGGTCACTGCAGTGCATGCAGGTATATGAGTAAAATGAAGAAATTCTCAAGTGCCAACACTTCACGAGTTTTCAACATTAGGATCTTTGGTAATTGTAGTTCTGATTGGGTGGTATATTTGGCCACCTGTACATGTACTTCATTTTATGTTGGCCAAACCTCTCGTCCACTAAGATTTCACATAAGTGAGCATCTCAGTGCTATCAGAACTAAAAAATTAACAAATGCCCTATATAAGCATACTTTGATTCACCAAACTGCCCAATTTCAAGTTAAAATCATTGATAGGATTCAGCTGCCGAGGATGACCAAGCCAGGCTGGCATGAAAAGCTCAATAACATGGAAGCATTGTGGATCACAAAACTGGGTGCTTTGTTCAAACCTGGGCTAAATGAATGTGGATAAAGCTGTATACTGATATTATTTATACACATATATGTATTGTTGTATTTCAGGGTTTGAACTGAGCTTATTTTCCCAATTCCACTGGGGATTAATGTGATCAATATTAATGTAATATTATATATTTTATTATATTCTTTATTTAGATTTTTGTCACTATTTTCTGGTTTTATGAATTGTTCATATAAAAAATGTTCTTTTTTGGTTACATATCCCTTTAAATTTCTCAGTATATAAGGAACATCAGTATGCATCATTCTAACTTTTTCTTTCTGCACTGAAGAAGGCCATTACATTGGCCGAAACCGGTTTGCAGTTTCTTTGTTTTTTTATTTTGTGTTTCAATATGCCACAATAAAAGTAGTTTTCTGCTTGCCTTAACCTTTGTGCTGGCTCGTTTTGTGCGCTTTCTCATTTTGCATTGTCAATAAATAATGTAAATTAGCCAGCTATTATAAGGCTGTAGTAGATGTTATTGAAAACAAGTTTCAAATCGCAATTCCTACTGATTATTTGCTGGAGGTGTCGTATGCTTTTGTATAGTTAATTAGGATATCAATGATACTACCTGTTCCTTATAGATGGGCATCTCTTCTCACATCTTGGTAGGTATGTTGCCTGTTCATCAGGTCATTTAGTCTCAATGGCACAGTGTCCTAGAGCAACAGCATTTATTGAGATTTGTTTTCTTATTCTTATACTTTTTAATGTCTTTTTTTAGCCAGAGGGAAATAAGTAATGCATTCTGTTCATCATTCTATGCATGTATATGTGCTAAATCAATGTATCCAGAATTAATACCTTTATCATTTATGATGAATCAGCATACCAGTCAACTAAACAAACACAGTAACAGATAAAATATTATGTATTAAAGACAAACCATATTAATGTGTAAAGATTATTCACACTCAACAAAATAATGAGACATTTAATCTCAATTCTCATTTTCATTTGCAAACTTCTAATAAAATGTGCAAAAATTGGAACAATTGGCAAAATGTGTTGACGTTTGCAAATTAAAATGGCAATTGAGGTTAAATGCCAGTAGATTTCCAGGTTTGAATGATTCTGTGAGGTTTAATTGTTTATTAAAATTGAGAGCTGCTAGACTGTAAATATTTTTTATGAGCTCACTATTTTGTTTAGCATAATGAATTTTTGCACATTAATTCAATGGTTTGTTTTTAATGTATAATGTTTTTATCTATTACTGAGTTTGTATAGTTGAAGTAGTGTGTTTGTTTGAAAATGTACAGATTGTTAATTAAGCTGCATTAGGTTGACTATATATTTAAACAGCGGCTACAGTTGGTATCATGTGATAAGTTTGAGGTTATATAAACTCTATTCTTATGTGATCTGGTTCTAAAGACTTTGAGTAAAATTAAAGCACTAAACCCTATCATCCATTGTTCCTGTCCTTTGTTTATTATGGGGCAATATGCACTTTTGGTTTTTTGGGTGACAGTCTTTACTATATGTAACCAAAACTTTAAAGTGCAATCCAGTTCCTAAATGTAGAGAAAAGAACATTGTTTCTAGATCACAACAGCTAGTAAATATGATGAAGATATGGTGAAAGCTGTTTTTTTTTTCAATTGGTGCCAAAGATCATTTTTTTCTGGTGTTTTAAATAAAGTCATGTAGATGAACTATGGCATAACAGATATGCTGCATTATATGGATGATACTTTCGTACTTTTCTGTTCTAACATCCTATAAATGCAGAGGGAGTCCATGGAAAGTATTCTGCAGCTAGAATCCTGGGCATTGTAACTGTTTTTTAATCAAATGATTTAATCCTAAAATTGGGTGATTAAGTAGTCAGAAATGCAGTGTTGGCAAGACTGGACTTTTGAAGATTACTAAATTAGCAGAAGACCACTACCTGTGGTTTAATTTGTCTGGCACAGAAAAGTGGACAAAGTTTTAAAGTATGTGATTTGCTTAAATGTATAGAGCTGTTTTCTGTTTTACTTTTTCCATTTTGTTTTCTGTTTTCTTTTTTAAACAAGAAACATCTTTCTTAAATTATCATATATGACATAGGCAATCATACATTTATATAAATGAAAACAAACCGTATTGACATAATTTTAGGTGCAAACATTATACATCACAAACCATATTGACATAATTGTAGTTGCAAACATTATACATCACTTATAATCTGTCCAGTCATTGTCAGTCAAACATTACATAGCTCATTCAAATCCTGCCTTCTTTTAAACCTTGTTCCTCCTCTGCATGTATTGTTCCCACAGTTCCCATTTTTCCTATGTAATTTGCTCCTACCTTTTTCTAAAGATCCCATTTCCATCTTTGTTACTATAGTCACTGCTTCTAGTGAAGTTAGTTTAGACTTTGATTTCCATTTCCTAGTAATTGCTTTTTGGCAGCCACCATAATTAGACACAGCAAGGCCTTACTATGTCTAGGCAATTCTGATTCTGTATCATAGCTCACAAAATCATTTCCTTAGTTACACCAGTTTGCTGAACCAGTATTTCTGACAGAGCAGTCTGCAGGGAATCTTTAAAGTCTGACAACTCCTTACACTCCCAGAAAATATGTTCCCAGTTACCTCTTTCTTCCTTATCACACCTCCAACATTTGCTTTCACCTTGAGCAAAAATACTTTAGAGTCTACTTGGGATATAGAAATGCCTATGTAAATACTTCCAAACAAAGATCCTAAATCTTCTACACTTTGTTGTATATTTGAGAGACACACATATATCCTCCCATTGTTTCTTTGTGAACTGTTTATCCAATCATCTTCTCAATCCTTTCTAACCTCCTCTGATTGATTATTATAGTTATCATGCAATATTTTGTACGCTGTACTAAGTATTCCTTTTTAACAGAAGCTTCTGTTCTAGATTCTACTAAAACACTACCAGTGCTGGTCTTTCACTTAGGATCCCCCCATTTCTTTCTCTTTGCCTATACTCTAATATCAATCCTTGACAGGGAAGTCCTGAAGGTAAAAGCCAATACACACCACCATGGAGTATAACTAAAAACAAAAAACTTTAATAAATCAATAAGATGATAAAAACTTTAAAATGGAGAAGCCCTTTTTCTTTCTGCACGATAAGATATTCTTTGGTTGACACGTCTCTGTGTTAATGAATAGAAATTTGTCTTCCTTTACAAATGGGCTTGAGCAGAACTACTGCATTCAAGCCTGGCGGGCAAACAGCCCTAAGGTTAATAATCCAGTTCACTTCATTGATTTCTGTCCAATTTCAAATGTACCCGCCCCTCTAGCCTGCAAAAACAAATTTGATGGCCTTAAAATGATGGATGTTGAGATGTACCTCCCTGGACTACATGAAAAGAGACATGGAAGAGCTCTCAGATCATGTGGCCTAGGCAGGTACGACCCTAGCCCTGAGTAGCATCCTGCCTTCGCCCAGAATGATGCCATACTATAAGGACAAAATGAATGACTTCAACAATTGGCTAAGTTTCTGGTGTCATTCAAAGGGGATCCAGTATCTGTCTGCCTGGGATGACATGATCGACAGACCATGATGCTTTGCCAGAAATGGTGTGCACCTGTCACCCCTGGGATTCAGGTTACTGGCTAAGGCTCTTGCCACCCCTATAGTGCCTTTTTTAGGCAAAGTTCAAAGGACAAAACCACCACCGTAACAAGTACAAGCATGCAAAATCTGAAGGTAATGCTACTCAATGCTAGAAGTCTAAACCTCAAAATACACTCTGTCAAGGCACTCCTAAAAATGGAGAATATCGATATCTGTGCAGTAACTGAGACCTGGTGCAAGGCTACAGAGAGCACCCCTGCAGTACCAGGCTACAACTCTTTCGACCCTTCTCGGCCAACAAACCAGAACCAAAACACTAAAGGTGGAGGAGTGTCCATATTCACCAAGGATACTACTATATACTATAATTCTACTGTGTAGGTCTGAAATATACTTTCAAATCGGGTAATCCCAAAGCACCTTGTTCAGTTGGAAAAATCAGCTTATCCCACTTGACTCTTGCCATCTTCACCTCCCAGATAAAATCCATCAGCTCTTTATTAATTGCTATCCACAACTTCTCCTCTCATTGATAAAAATATGCCTGAACTGTGTATAAAACTAAAGGGACTAAAAAAAATTTTAACTGCTTGTATTTTGCTATCCATTTCCATATTACAGATTTTCCAATTTTTCACTTTTTGTACAATGTTTTGTTTAGTCTCTTCCCTCATATCCGTAGCTGTCACACCAGAATCCTTTGTAATCCATATTCCTAAGTACTTCTTTTTATCATGTCCCCATACATATAGATATCACTGAACCAATTTGTGTGTGGGTACATAATTTACAGCTATTGCCTTTGTTTTAGCTTCATTCATTTTGTATCCCAAGAAGTTTTGAAAATCTCTCAAAATGGTCCACAACACTGACATGGCCTTTTTTCATTTTATCCAGTATAAAATAATGTCATCTGCATATAAAATAACATCATCTGCAACTAGTGCCAACTTTTCTTGACTAACATACCAATGTGCTTATTTTGAATAAAGTGCATTTTGCCTCTCTTTGTTTTACTGATTTACTTACTCTGAATGTATTATCTAAGTAGCTGGATAAAATAGTTCATTTTTACACTCTAGCAATCTCTTTTCTCTGTTGTTACATCATGAGGACAGGATTTCCCGTCTAGTGGCAGTGGGTGGTAGCCTGGTCTGTATAGATTGGAGAAACACACAAAAATTCCTGCATGTAGCTGTTATATTTGCTGGAGGGCTTCTAAATCAGCTTACCTTGTTTTTAGTGCCTTTATAAATTCTGCACGATTTACTAGCTCTTGGCTCATTTCTACAAAGCAAAGTACTTTCATTGAATAGCCACACTTTTATAATCTGTTTAAAGTACACTGATGTTATCCTGAATTACTTCTTGCCTTTCCTTAAGTTTGTTTGTTTGTAGTAGCATTTCACTCTGGACACTCTTTTACTGTTTGTTTACATTTGGAGAACTGGGATTATTCATCTAGTAACAGTAGGTGTTGAGCAGCATTTATGCATTTAGTTAGGACTATTTAGGCCTGCCTTACCTTATTGAAGTACACATGACTATTTCTGCTCAGAGAGTGTCTGGTTTCGGCAATGGGCAGCATTGCTGTTAGGTTAGTTGCAGATTACACCAAGTAAGCCTCCCTCCCACATTGGATTACAAACATCCTTCACTTCTATCCCTTGAAAGTACACATTAGGACCTGCAACCATGGATTTGCACTTTAGTACTATCTCTGCATCCAGCTTGGTGGAAATGGGCATCCTGAGGCAATGTACCAGTTGCCCTATGTACACTGACAACTACTTAATTCTTGAACAGACAAATACATTATGTAAGCAATGTAGTTATACATTCACACTGGAGGCTAGACTCTCATATACAGACACAAAAGGCAGCAGACAGGTTGTCAGCGACTCACACACATCATTCATCACACTGATAAAGAACCACACACATAGAGCCACATATGTAGCAGTGCTCACATATAACTTAACCAAACTTCAAAGGCCTCTCAGGCGCAGTCCTCAGAAACTCTACATCTACACAAACAAGACAGTTCCTTCCCATCACAACACATAAAGTCACATCTCATTGCATCTCAACTACCAAGCCCATAAGGCACAAAACTCCACAACCCAATATTCTGGTCGTAAGAGATTCCATTATGAGACACACCAATGTCCCTCTTACCAGGTTGGATAAGGAGAAGATTATAGTTAGTTGCCTGCCTGGGCCAGGATCTGCCAGTTCACGCAAGCACTAAGAGCACTTACCCCCCTAAGTACTAGTATAGACCATGTGGCAATGAGTGACCTGAGACATACCTCCTTGGACTATGAAGAAAAACATGATTGAGCTCTCAGAATATGTGTTACAGGCAGGTATGAACCTAGCATTGAACATCATTCTACCATCTCCAAAGATGATGCCAGAGTGCCAGTAGAAAATGATTGACTTTAACAATTGGCTTAGCTATTGGTATCATTTCAAAGGGGTCCAGTACTTGTCAGCCTAGGAGGACATGGTTGACAGGCCATGCTGCTTTGCCAGGGATGGTCTTCACCTGTTACCTCTAGGCTTTTGGATATTGGCCAAAACATTATCCACCCCTGTAGTGCCTTTTTTTCGGCATTGTTAAACAGACAAACCTTCCAACATAACAAAAGTTACTCAGGACAAACTAAAGGTGTTATTTCTCAGTGCTAGGAGTCTCAACAAAAAACTGCAGTTCCTAGAACCTGTCGTCACCCTGGAGACGCTGACATTTGTGCAGTTACTGAAACATGGTTCAAAACCATGGAAAACACTCTGGCAGTGCATGGCTATGACACCTTTCATACATTCCAGCCACCCACTGAACATGAATGAGCAAAAGGCAGAGGCGTGTTTATCTACATAAAGGATAAGCACACTCAAAGCTGGTCAAACAATAAGACATGCTTGATCTATACCATGATACACACTCATGGTAAATTTTAACAATCCATAAAACACAGAAACCTATATAGAGGTGTACACAAAAGCCCTGTATGACTATAGAAACAACTGCATAGAAACATCAGTATCAGACCAAAATAAACCAAGCTCAAACCAAAAAAAAAAGCTACCACAGAGGACCCCTGGTTTTAATAGGATGTACAACAAAAGAAAAAAAATCCTGTCGAGAAGTAAGAGAGAATGTAAACAACAGAGAAAGTAGTTCCTCATTAGTCTAAACAATGGAGTCAGGGATCTGGTCAAGTCTCTAAAAGCAGACTTTGAGTCAAAAATTGTTTCCAAAGCAAAGGATAACTATAAGTCATTTTTCAGTTATGTCCACAGTCTTAAGGACAGCACCCAACAATGTGCAGAATTAGTTGTAGATGGCATCACCTATACTCAGCCAGAAGATATAGCAAATCTGCTGGCTGACAAATTCAGCTCAGATTTTCCCTCCCCATTACCCCAAGCTCTCCCCCAAAAAATACCCACCACCAGTTATCACTAAAGAACAGGTTGTCACTTGCACTGTCTAAAGCTAAAAACAGAGCTTTTCATGTGCCCACAACATACAATGTTGCCTCTTAAACAGCTTAAATCAAGACTTATCAGGCCCATTAGGATCCCTTCTTAACCACAGCCTCTGGACTGACTTTGTTCCAACAAAGTGGAGGACAGCAACAATCATCCCTCTGCATAAACAGGGACCATCTACTGACCAGGAAGATTACAGGCCCATAGGTTTGGCCAGACTAGTCTTATATCTAAGGCCATGGAAAGAATAATCATGGTGCTGATAAGTAATGACATAGGAAACCTCCAAACACTGGACCCAATCCAATTCGGCTTTCTCAAGAGCAGGTCATGCCTACTGAATCTGGTGGATTTCTTTCAAAAAGTCACTAAGGCCATGGATGAGGGTAATACAGTACATACCTCCAACCTAAGCCTGACCAAAGGCATGTGATACAATTCCCCACTCAGGTATTATGCATAATCTCATAAAACTGGGCATAAATCCCTATGTCAGCAGATGGTTAGCCAATTGGCTCATAGACAAGATTCATGCAGTTAAAGTGGCTGAATCCAGATCCAGCAAAAGGCCACTTACTAGTGGTGTGCCACAGGGCTCAGTGCTGGACCACTCCTGTTCATAGTATACTTCTGTAAAGTCAAGGCTAATATTGAAGGCCTCTGGATGACAAAGTCTGTCGATGACTGCAAGCTGGGGGTAATCATTGACTCCCCCAATGATTTAGGTATCCTTAAGGAGGGTCTAGTTCAAACAAATGATTGGAGCCGCAACCATGGCCTAGAACTAAATGCAAAAAAATGAATTATCAAACCCCTTTGGGAAGTCCAATACTCCTAAAAATTACAGCATCAATAGGACACCTATAAGAGATGACTCAGAGGTGAGCGATCTAGGTACACAGATAGATAGAAGCCTGAACTTTGACTGCCATGTGTCCACAGTGGTGAGGAAGTCCTTCCACGTGGCACAACGTATAAGTAAAGGTATGGCATCCAGATCCAAAGAAATTATAGTCCCACTGTACTTAGCCGTCATTAGACCAGTAATCGAGTACAGTGCGCCATTTGGCATGTACATGACTAGGCATTTACAGCAGCTGGAGCAACCTCAGAGGTTCCTCGCAAAGAAAATACAGGGTGTAAACAACATGAACTATGTGGATAGACTACAAGCCCTATCCCTTTACTCTGTCTCCTACCGACTATTAAGGGGTGACCTATGCCTGACCTACAAGGCACTCGCAAATCCAGTCTTGATGGAGCTGCTACATATCTGCAAGTCAAACAGCATGAGGGTCACCCTATCTAGGGATCTAAACTTAGTGACTCAAATAAAACATACTAGTGAGACAGATATGTGTCTCAAAGATTGCCTCGTCTTTGGAACAGGCTTCCTATTCACGTTAAGCAAAGCCCTTCCCTGGTCCTCTTCAATCGTAGTTTGGATCAATGGATGACAAATCATAGATTCACACCTGGGGTAACACCTATGTCCCTTATGGACAGGGACAATCTGTAACATACATAAGTCATAGGCACAAACCCATGCCATCTTCTTGCCTCTAGGAGCCATATATTGGGTAAAATTGAGTATATTGGATAAACTTGTAAGGGCTGTTAAGCCTTTGGTCTAGTAATCTCCTATGAACTGATGAAGAGGCTGTAATGCTACCAAGCTGTAAATACTTTGGTGCCTCTGTAAACAAAATATGAGCTGTACTGACATTCAACACACCATGGCCAACTTCATTTAAGGATGTTCCTGAAGTGCCATACAACACAATTACTGTCACATGAATCAAGAAAACGTTGTTATCAGCTTGATGCTTCATCTTCTGCAGCAAAGATTTTGGGAGTTTTACCACAGGCTGTTGTAAGCTAGTAATGCCAGCCATATGGCCAGGAAAATGTAAGCATTAGTATAATGTGTGTACTTTTGGTTAATTTTCAGGAACATGTCATGTAAGAATTCTGCTACCTGCAGATATCTGATCAATGTTATCCTGAGATCTCACATACATAATGAAGCTCAAACGGGATGTAGTAAGGAATTACAAGAGATCTGGGAACAGGACATGTAGTAACACTGCTCTCAGGTAGGTAAATAAGTTGCTAGATTAAATTAATAGCACTATCTCTTCCTGCTCCTTTAGAAATAATCTAAATGATCACCTTCATGTAAGGGGCACAGTGTGATTAGAAAGGGTCCAAAGTCACTGATTGACAACTAACACCAAAGACATGCTACATTATGCACCTTCATTCCAGCCTTCCACTGGAATACTGACCTAAGCTTGCGAACAATTCATGAAAGTTCATAGTACAGTATATAGAATAATCCCATTTGACATCACATTTTGTCCTGTGGCAGGTAATTCCTGTGAAGCAGGCAGCACTGATCAACTTCTCACTGCAGCCAGGCGAACCAGGTGATCTCATTGAGGTATAGATTCTACCTGCTTTGCGAGTAGTTGAAGTCTGGGCACAACATAAACAAGAGAAAGTAGTATAGTGGTTCAGAGGATTCTGCCAAATGTAACAAAAATCCTTTGCTTTAACTGATGGCACTAGGGGAGAAAGTTCTAGTTCTTAGTTATTGAGTGAAATGCATTGAAAAAGCCTCCCTACAGTTGCCTAGGATGAAACTGCTTGAGCATAAGTAGCACAAAGAAAACCAATACGAATGGCATAACACTAAACTCTTGTTTCCCATAGAAAATCATTGCTGGTCATACCTCTCAACTGTACAGATTTTCCCAGAATGTCCATATTTTTGCCTTATATTTTTGGTCCATTTTTCATAAAATTATGGTTTTGTAGCAAATAATTGGCAAATCATTGAAGATTTAAGTCAGAAAATAATGACAGGTATTTGAGTTTCAGACTTCATACCCTTGAGAAAATGCATACTAATGCAAAACATGCTGTTCTGTCTACTTTCTAAGTTTGTAAGAGCAATATTTAAAAATTGTCCCTATTTTTGTGCTTTTGTCCCACCTTTATTTATGGCTTTGTCCAGATTTATTGTTCTAAGAGGTTGAGAGGTATGTTGCTGGTGTGATTTCTAATTGTGCGCCAGCAATGTTTCACTTGTTTGGGGAGATTCCTCCCTTCTTCAAGTTGGTGTACCCACAGAGTTGGTATATGTAAGTTCAGTGGTTTAGGAGGCTTGCCCCCTGCACATGGGGGGTGTGGGGTTGCATGGGGGCTTGCCCGCGGAAAAAAAAAAGTAAAAATGATTTATTCTCCCTTTTAAATGTCTTTTTTTTCTTTCAACACATTGACTTTTAGGAAGTTGGCATTTCATAGTAGAAACATTAAACAATATTATTCCCACACCTCCATTACATGCTGTTAGTTTACTGTATTGGTATTAGATTATTTGCTATAGAAAGAATGGCTGTTTGGGTATGTGGGCCACAGCTCCCAAGTTTTTTTCACTCAAGAATCCGTATGAAATACTAAAGTAATGAGGAACAAAGGCCTTAAATCAAGGGCACATTTTATTTCTAGGTATTATTTATACAAAATAATTAGGATGTGTAGATTTCTATTCATGCATATTTTCAGAAGAATAGAACATCTCCAAATGTAATTTCTGTGCTGCATAGTGAGTTCAGTCATTGCAACTTTGCTGTAAAATCACAGATATCACGGGAACCACAATACTTAAAAGTTATGGTGAGGGTTTAAAACTATTACCTAATATTTTTCTGTTAAAGTTACTGTTTAAGATACGTTCTGGTAAACTTACTGTTTAGGATACCACTTACTAACCCGCCTATTGTATGCAGCAAGTACATGCTGTGTCAGTGCTGATATTTACATATTTGTATATTTAGGAATATTAAGTAATGTGTATTAGTTTCTTTTTCTGGGGATGTTGTACAGGAAGAGTATTTCTATTTGTTTATTTCAAACATATGCATTATTCACAGTATGAATTTATTAGGCATTTCAGTGCATGAGTAGTTTACATGTCATTCATAACTATGTTTTAGATCTGTTTAATTCTTCCTGTGCAGTACACTGAATGTGCCGAATTTCATGGTTTTGTAAATCAGACGAAAGGCATCCGTGTAGAATTTCACTGCATTTACCACAAGGCTTGGATAGGTTACAGGCATGTGAAATATCTTCACAGGCGTGAAAATTGTTTATTTCTTTCATTTCTTCTCACCCTCTGAGAAAAGTGCAGGAAACTTTTTCTTACCACTCACTTCATGTTTTTCATTTTTGTGAATGCTGTCCTCTGGACTTCTTTCCATGGTTGGGTTTTGGTTTCCAATACATCTTTTGTCATCTTATAAAAAGACGCAGTTTTTATAACAATTGTTTTTTGTAAAGCTGTACAATAGAAGGTTAGTTAAGAAGACAGCAGCTTTGCTGGCAATTAAAAATAAAGTATTGGATGTCTGCAGTCAGCATTAAATCTGTGTTTATTTCAGAATCTTTGTCAGTTTATTTCTACTGTCACAACTCTGGTGTCTACAGATTGGATTTTGTCATTCTGATTAAATTCTGTGAATTTACTATTGAAGGCTTTCACCTGGCATTTTTGTAGAACATCCACTGTGTTTATTTATTGTTTCAGTATTGCACTAGTAACTACTGAGGTCCTCTTACAACATTAGGGGAATTTATTCGAGCATAGAAGTCTGTAATCTTTGGAATGCAGGGTGGCACCCACTTCTGAAAACCTGTGCCCTTTTTTGGAATGCAGGGTGGCACCCACTTCTGAAAACCTGTGCCCTTTATCTCTTTTCTCCCTCCAACGTCCTCATAAGCACTATATTTTATTCAGAGGCCGGTCAATATTGGAGAAACAACTTTTTATTCTGTGTACAGGCAATAGGCTTCTGAAAGTAAGTATAACGTATCTCAAAGGGAAAACATTTTGAGGTAACTATTTTTGGGTCTAAGAACTATGTTTGTCATAAATCATTTGTTTAAAAAAATGTGCAGTAATAGATCTCTCTCTCTCTCTCTCTCTCTCTCTCTCTCTCTCTCTATATATATATATAAATACATACATGCACATAGATATATTTTGTCACCTCAAAACAGGTAGCTCTCCAGCTTGGATGAGTACCTTCTGTGCAGTGTGTGCATGACCTGCTTATGTTTGCATGTTTTAAATAATGCACCGTGGCTTTTTTGCTCATCCCAAAGCCCTCTGTGGTCATTACCTAGAGTACATCTATGAGCCTATGAGATTAAACTTCACTAGATGTACCTGTTCAATGTATAATTCCTACCTAACAATCATATGTTTTATGTATAAATATGCATATATAGTGGGTAGTTTTCATTTCTCCATTTAACTCACTGAAGAAAATCTACATCTGATGTTGTGGATTCTGCAGATAGCAGAGAACATCAATGCCTTGGTGTTTGTATAGATCTCTACAAATAATCTTTATGTCATCCTACCCCCATGAGTATATTTTATTCTGTCTTACAGCAAAAGACGTTTTCTTTTGTGGACAGTACAAGACAGAAGGACTGAGCGGGGGTGGGGGGTGGGAGGGGGGGTGAGTATCATTTATCAACCATCCTGGGAAGCAGAAGGTAGCATAACCTGTTGACACATCTCTTCAGGAGTTTTGGGGTTAGGTGGTGACATATTGCTTGATGTACCAGTAATGTAAATAAGACTGGTTACGTGTGTTAGCCATGCATTTTGTCATGTATGTTAGCCTTATGTGGTCATGTATCTTAGCCTTGCATGTGGCCCTCCACGTAACAGCAAATCAGAAGTCGTGCAAGAGTCTTCAAACCTTTTCATTTTGCTTTTAAGATCACAGTGTCTTTGAGTCATGCCTGAGCATTTTTATATGAATAATTCATCATTAGTCATCTGCTGAGCATTGGCAGGGTCTTGCTCATTTCCTTTGTCTGGGTATGGTATTTCATAGCTCTTGATGTTGTGTGCGACAGCCTGCATCTCCATGTATCTCACTAAAGTGCTGCTAAGGGTATGCCATGTTTTTATGTTGGAGAGCATGCCATTTCTTATAAATGTTATGAGCCCTTTTATTTGAATAAAATTTATTCTACACGTTATTTTCCAGTTATGCAAAATGGAATAAATATTATTTTAAAATGCTGTTTCAGAAAAGAAGAACTGTTACTTTGTTTTCCTACTGAGTACTGTTAAACTTCATAGTGAAATGGAACATAAATTGTAATAACCGTGAGAGCCTTGATAGCTTAAAAATGTTTTATATATATTGTAAAAATGTAACAAAATATTGATGTAAAATACCATCATGGTAATATTAAACTTGATAAAGGATCTGTTTTACAAAGTGGGTATCAGCGTGTGTTATTTTATAGTACGTTTCAGTGGGATCGTTGAAGTTATTTTGTGATACGGACATTATTTCACCATTCTTTCAAAATGTTTTAAGTAGGAACGTCTTGCATGATTAGATCTCGCCTGCACCTTGTAAGGAGTATGCATGCCACTGACACATTTTTCTAGAAAGATAATTTTGCTTTTTATTAACATTTCATTCTTCTGTTCATCCATCTCTCCCTCCATTCACCTATTTATCCATTTTCTGTACCTGTTTTTCTGATTTAGTAACCTCCTGTTAACAAGTAATGGACATAATGTATGAACTAAACCTAGATGGAATACCAGTCTGTCAGAAGACACATGCACTCTAGGCCCCATTTAGTTCACCAGTTCACCTGCTGTCATGTCTTTGGAATGGGCAGAGAAACTGGAGACCCTTGCAGAACTCCACCTGAACATGGATAGAATGTGGAAACTCTATTCACAATGTTTTCCAGCTAAGAACTGATCACAGAAATCCAGTGCCATAAGGCAGGCAATAATGTCACTCACTGTACTGCTAATATATAAATATATATATATATATATATATATATATATATATATATATATATATATATATATATATACTACACACAGACACACACACACATGCTTGTGCACGCACGCACATGCACAAAATAACTAGAATATTATTGCTAGTTATAGGAATTATATGATGAACAGGTACATCTAATTAAGTTTAATACTACAAAACTACTTCTTATTTTGGAATAAAATTAGAGAGGCTAAAGAGAAGACTGCAATGACTTTGGCAATAGCTGTATTGTTGATGGGGATGCTTTCTGCTGGAATTAGAGGGTATGTAGGCCTCACCGATGATGTGCCGTTTTGGGATCATGAACACTGAATGGCACAAAACACAGAAAAAGAGCAAGAAGAAGTAAACCAATAAATATTTAAATTAAAATGGCATTCAGAATAAGAGAGGGGATGTGCAGTAGTGCACAAAATCTGAGTATATAAGCAAATAAGTATGGAAAGAATTTTCCTTTTCAGGTTGCCAAACTGACTCAAAATCTCAGTTATGTGGACATTCTTCATTTAGCAGCTGTCTTTTAGTGAATAGCTTCATTTCACATCCTTTGTGATGATGTCATCATTTAAGCAGTTTGTTGGGTGGAGCATTCTTAGTAATTATACATGTCTTTGTTATATATTTTTAACTTTGTTATTGTTCATGCTTGGAGCTTTTCTCCCCTGGCCTCTACTGAAAATGGACATATATCCAGTTAGACTAGCCCGGTCAACAAATGTAAAATAAATAAATAAAATAAAATAATAATGACATTGAAGGATATTCTCGCTGGAGCAAAGCCTTTGTTATGCTTTCCGTATTTAAATTGCTTTTCCTTTACTTTTACCCCCATCCCAGCTCTCAAATCCTCTTCTTTACTACCTTCACAAGATCTCAATGTTCTAGTGACCTCACACAAAGTGCCCTTAATGTACCCTACTGATGAATTCAGCACCACTTCTAAGATATTCACTGTTGAGGCGGCTCAATGCACACTTCTACATAACAGATAATGTCCAGATATTTAGTTAAAGAAGAAATCACTTTATTCATCCCCTAATTCAAATCCTACCATCAGAGGTTATCAAAATGCCTGCTCTCACAGCTGTGGCAGTCAAGCATCTTCCACATTTTCACTCCCAGTCTGTGAACCGCATAGCCCTTCCTTGAGGTCACTCACTCTCATTTCTACTTTCTATTTCAGGATTTTTGTAGCTTCTACTCTCACTCCTCCCTTTTGTCCTGCACTCCACCCCCTACCCCCCTTTGCATTGGATTGGGCCTTCCAGGCTTCTTATTGTACAGCCTTGCATATGTCTGCACAATTTATAACCTACCAATTAAAACCCTATTTCTTCTGTAATCACTTAAGCACTTGGTAGTAGCCCCTTTTGGCCCTATTTTTGATACCTTTGCATTCTATTTTATTTTATTTTATGCTTTGCTGACCCGTTGCAGTCTCTTTTCAGGGGAAATCCAAGGTCATATTCACGCTGCCACTGGAAAACAGAGAAATTCTCCTTCCTCTTTTGACAAATGCTTTGGGGTCCTTTACAGACGCATGGTACCAACAGGCAGATAGGCCCTCATTTTAAGGTCTCATGAAGCTAAACACACCTTATGCTGCAATGCAGTGTATTTGAAAAGTGAATCCAAGTACCTAGCATGGGAGTAGAACCCACAGTCCTATATTCCAGTAGGTGTGCTACCAGATGAGCCCCTGACACTGCTTGACATTGTAGTTTATTTATGATTATTATTATTATTTAAAATCTTATAGGTTCATAGGTTCATAGGTAGGTACTAGGCTATTGGCCCTAGGGCCCATACGAGCCTAGCCAAAAAAATGTACCCTGGCTTTCGCCACCCAAGAAAATGATTATCTTATCTATTCAGTTTTAATAGCATGCAAGTTATTACAGTAATCGTGTTACAACAGGTTAATCCATGTTCCAACTTTCTTCAAATCATTAGGTCTTTCATCCATTGCCAAACTGCAAATGACAAAAAATAATTTAGTTATTACGGTATATACCAGGTTAGTGCTGTTTCTGTTTATTTATTCATGTATTACATTATGCTTCATTGATTTGGTACTTGTTCCTCTCATTGTGTCTGAAAATACTGTAAAAGAACTAGGACACTGAACACATTACTGAATGCAAAATGAGGTTGAACAGAGCAATTATCAGTTTTCTTCCAGTTGACAGAGTATGAATCCCTGTTCCGCTGTTTGCATACTATGTGGTTCCAAACAACTCCCCTAATCAGGTTCAACTTTCTACTGAACTGAAAAATAAGTTCCTGTGTCTGCCAGGAATTACCTTAGTAAACATTAAATTAAAGTAGATGTTAGCCTCTCATTACCAGTTGAACTAAACATAGTGGTTTAGTGGGGGAGCAAGATTTTCCAGTGGTCAGACGCTCTGAGAGATTAGCACAGCGTCATACAGAGAAAGGGGAATGCAACAAGAGTTATTACCCGTGGAAGAGGAATGTCTATCAAAATGGGAACAGTTACAGGAATTAGTACATACAGAACAGAACATTGTAAATACAAAGAATGGTTTTACCGTTTATAACTTTACAGATAGAAATATTACTGATGATTATTTTTGGTTATTCTCCAAGGGGATAAAGTTTATTCCTTCTACAAAGGGTGAATAAAGATGTATACAAGGGAATTAAATTTTGAAATTATGTTGGGTCACAAAGAGGGTGAAAATGCAGGGAGTTCTAAAAGGAAAATGTCTCTAACTAAAAAAAAGAAGAAGAAGTACTTACAACCCACCCCTACATCCCTTAGTGGAGGCCTATGAGAAGTTAGTTCTGGAGGATATTTCCAGAATTTCCCAGTGTTATAATAAGAGACAGGGGAATTTAACAGAAGGTGAATACTATCTCTTGTTAGATTTGAGAAAGGACACACATATTCGTGTGATGGTCCCGGATAAAGGGGGTGGGGTGATATTGTATAAAAGCTTGGATTATTTGAATGAAATGCAAAATTTATTATTTGATGAGATGACTTACTTGGGTGTTTTTAGGAATCAGATCAATATTTCCTATTCCATGATTGATTCATACCTTGAGGAATATTTGCTTGATGGGAGAATAGATTCTGATTTATATGACTTTTTATATAGGAAGGACCCTGTGATACCCTTTTTTTTCGGAATACCCAAGATTCATAATAATATTTTAAAACCTCCGTTTAGACCCATTGTGGCTGCTAGGGGCTCAAAGATTCACCCTTTGGCTGTTCTAATCGATTCATGTATACAGCATGTGGTTGACAAGACTCCACACTTAGTGAAGGATTCATGGGGGTTCTTAGGTTTATTGAAGAAGGAATTGTGGGCAGATGATATTATTTTTTTTAACCGTGGATATTAAGGACTTGTTCACCACAATCCCGAAGGGGGAAGGCCTTACATTATTTGAACAGTTGTTATTCCAGGAATCTGAGCTGGAACATGATATGGCTACACTGGCCTGTGAGTTGATGAATATACTTCTGGACAATAACTTTTTATGGTTCGAGGGTGAATACTACCAACAGATCAGGGGTGTGGCCATGGGGGCAGTATGCTCACCTGTGTACGCTAACTTGGTTCTTCTGGGTTGGGAAAAATCTACGTGTTAAAAACTGTCCTTTTTGGGGTAACGTTAAGTTGTATTCACGTTATTTGGATGATATTTTTATCCTTTGACAGGGTCCTGAGTTAGAAATTCCAAAGTTTATTCAATATTTAAATCCGAGCACAGATTTCTTGGATTTTACATACCGGTATGATTTAAATGTTATTAACTATTTGGATATCTTTATTTCCAAAGCAGTCAATGCCTTTAGGTCCAGGGTATATAGAAAGAACACTTTTGCAATGCATATTTGCACTTTGAAAATAATCACCCAATGGGACAGAAGAAAAGTATTGTTAAGGGTCAGGGTATCAGGGTAGCCCATATGACCTCACATCTGGATGACCTGGGCCCAGAACTTGAGAAGGTTTCTAACATGTTCCAGGAGAGATGATATCCGAGATATTTGGTGGATGAAATTACAAGTGAAGTGTATGGTAAATAGGGTGTTTTTTATAAGCCTTATTAAGCAGGATAGTATAGTGTTGAATAATAATTTAAAGAGTAGAATAGCATTTAGGAAGGGGAATTGTACCACTACAGGGTTGGTATAGCTGGCAGTTTGCATGACATGTACCCACATATATGTGGGTAAAACAGAACGCATGTTAAAAAATAGAGTATATAAGCATAATAATGATATGAAAAACAAGAAATTATCTAGTGCCTTATATAAACATTCCCTTTCTTGCCCAGGTTTTGTGAAATTTATGTTTGGGATTCTGAACATTATTAGGATGAATCCAAGAGGTGGGGATTGGAAGAATCTTTTAAAGAAAAAAGAAACACAGTGGCATCTAAAATTAGCTGCCATGTTCCCACCTGGTTTGAATGACACTGTCTCCATTGTTCCCATGTTGATGGAAAGAGCTAACAGGTTATAGGATTTTAAATATATTTTAAAATATATTTTATAATACATTTTTGAAGTTATGAGCTTTATGTACATTATGATATGGGGGTACTGTATTGTATTGTAAGCATTTTTAAGCATTTTTCTGGTTTTTCAATGCATTCAGCACTTTATGGGTCTATCTCTTTAATGTTTTGTATAAGGTTCTGAGATTAATGATGTAAAGCATGATGTCACTAATTGAGTATTTAAATTGAGTATTTTATGTAATATGGTGTATTCTAATAAAGTCTCTTTCAGTAGATGAAAGCGCTAAATACTGTTAAATTATTCTATATTTTATTTATTTCCTGAGTACATTGTCTTTTTTGTATGGTTATTTAGTTATTTTCAGTGATTTTTTCTGTAAACATAGTGGCTGGCTAGGACACCTTGGAAGATATCTGATAAAGAAGTTCTTTTCCTGCTTTACACTATTTGCTTCATGTTGAATGTTTGTTCTGTGTGACATGGTTAAGTTTGCTGTTTCTGTACATTATACTAATTTTGTGCAGTTCTGTGTTATAAATTGTGGGTTGCATTGGAAAATGTGAGTTATTTCATGTAGCCTGACTTGTTAGTTAGCATGTGTTAAATTAATATATTTTAAGAAGAAATTGAGGAGTTTTAATGCCTGATGAAATTTCTTACTTGCTAGAGAGAACTTATTCTAAAAGAGGCCCCTGTTCTTATAACTAGATTTAAGACTATAAAAGCAGCTGTTTCTGCAAAGTCTCTTGCATCTGTCAGTAGAGTGCAACATGGCAAATGTGCTGTCACTGACACAGAGAGAGTGACAGGTTGGAAACCAGTTCTGTCTTTCAGCAGTCAGAAAAGAAAAGCCAGTGCCTCCGTCACCCCCCTCCCCCGGTTTTGCTTTCTTAGAAGTCTGCAGCCTTTCAGCTGTCCCCGGGATGGAGTTTTAAGAGCTGATGTCAGTATTAAAGATCTCTCCATTTAATGGTGGGTAGAAAGGCAAATGCCTCCTCAATAGTGCCCACTAATTTGGTGACCATGATTTGAAGCATTTCATGTGCACTAAACTGGATGTGTGCCCATGTAAACCACATTGATTTTCCTCTTTATTGTATACAGATGTGCTGTTGCACAACCTGTCTGTAGCATGATTTCAGCACACAGAGGTACTAGTACTGAGGGCATACACAGTGATATGCTTGGAGAGATTAAGGCCACTTTTTCAGCAGCTGCAAGGAGTGAGATTTATTTGCTGGAGTTCACTATTTAACCGTTGTGTCTCTCACTCTCTCTCTCTATCTTTATATCTGTCACTCCATATTTGTGCTGCTCTCTGACTGTGAGGTAGAAGGAAGATGCACCTTCATAATCGTTCACATTTGGCAGCCTACAGCCACACTAAAGCTGCTCTGGAAGTCTGTGCAAACAATGACAACTCTGCTGTAGGGACAGCCCAAACTTTAACCGTGCTGCAGCTGTGTAAACATTCGTAGTGAAGATCCAGCCTCATTAACGACCTCCTGTACTGTCATCCCGGTATGACCCATTGCACTTACATCTTCAGACACACACTAGCTGATCTCTACCTTTATGGAACACTTCTCTATTAACTCTACTAACCATAATTTGCTAAATTGTCAAAGCAAAGCGTAGGTGCTTAGGTGCTGTTTTTGTAAAAGCATTGTATTAGAGCCCTCAGGAAGAAAAGCCCTTTAGTATTGAAAACGGACTCAAAGTTATACATTCTCTTTTTGTTGTAAATATAGATTGAAAAGAATATTTTACGTTATATTCTTGTCTCCTCAGTTGCTGTGACTTTTCTTTGCCCCACCCCCACTGTAATGACTATTAACATTATCAGTTTCAAAAATGGTGAATATCACTCTCATAAAGGTTGTATTTATTTATTTATTTAGTTATTTATTTATGTGCATTTGCTTACCGGGATGGTCCAGCTGGGCCAGAAGTGCCCATTTTCAGTGGAGTCCCGGGGAGAAAAGCTCCACATATAAAGACATTTCAAATACAATACAGAATTTACATTAATAAAGACATTTAGTACATATTATTTCCAGCTTATACAATTGGTGAAAAAAACAGTACATAAGTAATCATCCTCAAATCAAAGATATTTTACAAGTATTTATAAAACATAGGCTCTTCTCTGTTATCATTTGCTGGAAACCCATTTTGTTCTGCAGTTGTTATTCATTGACTAGCTCTAGTGCTTTTACTTTATGAAGTAGAGAATAACCTCTTTGCCTTCCACTGGTGACAAATTTAACTGAATTTGGACACCAGAAAGCATTTGGATTTAACTTCTTACAGATTGTATAACATTTATGAGAAAATCATTCTTTCCCTGTATCACTTCATCATGACTTGATAGTGGAGAATATTTAGTGCACTCAGGAAATGAGCTGTCAATAATTATCTGCAGTGTAAAGTTATATGCATCCGAAGGGTAAGTGGTTAAGAAGTGTTAGTGTTAGGGTGTCATGTTGTGAAATCATTCAGTTCTGTTAATGATGGTGTAACATGGCACCTATCTGTGTGTGTGTGTGTGTGTGTGTGTGTGTGTGTGTGTGTGTGTGTGTGTGTGTGTGTGTGTGTGTGTGTGTGTGTGTGTGTGTGTGTGTGTGCGTGTGTGTTTTTGTGTATACACACATATATATATATATATATATATAGATATAGATATAGATATGTAGATATATAAATTATATTATATATATATATATATATATATATATATATATATATATATATATATATATATATATATATGGGTTCACTTCAATTCACTGAACTTTCAATTCACTGACTTTCATTTCACTGACACCATTTCACTGAAATTCATTTCACTGAAACTTCATTTCACTGAAAGTTCATTTCACTGACAACTATTATTAGCAATAAAATGGAATATCCCCCTTCCCCACTGTAGTGCGACCCTGGAGTTGGAGGATATAGTTAGGGGTGTGGGGCAGAGCCCCCATTATCGGGGTGGGGCGAGCCCCACTTCATTTCATATGATATTCTTACGTTTTAATATAATATTGCTTAGTAAAAGAAAAGTAATTGGGGCTGCGCCCACCGCCCAATGTGGGGGCTCTGCCCCCCACACCCCCCTAACTATATATTCTAACTCCAGGGTCGCACTACAGTGGGGAAGGGGGCATATTCCATTTACTTTGTAATAATACTTGTCAGTGAAATGAACTTTCAGTGAAATGAATTTCAGTGAAATGGTGTCAGTGAAATGAAAGTCAGTGAATTGAAAGTTCAGTGAATTGAAGTGAACCCATATATATATATATATATATATATATATATATATATATATATATATATATATATATGTATATATAAATACAGAGAGAGTGAAAACAAATATATATATAATTGTATCATGAAATAATGAATGCTCAATAGAGCAAATGTAGAAAAGGTTGGTCATTTTACAGTGAATCTAAATTAATCAAAGAGAAAAAAAAGTAAAACTATTTAATTTTTTTTGCATGGGGGCAAGTACCCCTTCAACCCCCCCCTAACCTGCTAATTATATGTACGAACTCTGAGATTGCACAACAGTGGGTTAAGAGTATATTACCCTGCTGCAATGAGATCTCATACAAAAGGCTACCGGCAAAACCTCCATTGAAAATAAAGTTTGATCATGTGAAGCGTTCACTTTTCTCAGTTGTAGCACTATATATATTATGAGAAAAAGAATGCATGACTGAGTAACATTTTGATTAAGTTTCAGAGAAAGCATGGGAGTTTAAGTTTAGCAGAATTGAGCTGATTAACAGAGATTTTTGGGGACGTAATTAGTTGGTTGATAGGACCAGTTGACAGATTGTGGGAGAGAATCACAAAGGTAAACAAGCAGTTCAGTACTGGCCTGCTCCAAGCTGCCTGGCTCTATCTGACTCCTGTTTATGGTTCGGATGGGGGCTCCATTAGTTAATTAAGGAATTTGTCTTGCAGCTTATCAGCTTTGGTATGCCATTGCCCTCTTAAGGATAAGGCTGCAGTGATACTAGCTTTGTTGGTGGCTAAAGGAGAAGTTCGGTGTGCACCTGAGTAATGGATTATAAATTGCAGCTCTAATAATATTGACTGTTTGCACCTGTAACTTGCTATAACTAAAGAGAGCAGTTAAATCACTAGTGTACAACTTTATTCCATGCAGAACACAATTTGACTGTATGCGCTGAGTGAGTGCTGTTCTCAGCTGCTGGACCTACTGACCTGCATTGTTATCTAAATGTCTTTTTGACCTGTATGCTGGGTCACTCTATATTTGGGGAGTGGGAGGTGCAGTAATCAGAAACACCTACTATTGTAATACAGGCTGCTTATACATCATGGAGTTGCTACTGGCCATTTCTGGTTGTCTTTAGTAACTAGTGATTTTTTTTTATCTGTTCCTATATCTATTTTGAATGGTGAACAAAATGGCCTTTGGTCATCTTGTGTGGTGCTGTGTAGGTATTAGGATTATCAACATTCTCTCTGGCAGTTATCACAAAGGACTAAAGCTCCAACTTATTAGCGAGTGGTCCCTTGTGCTAAGGGTGCAGGGTTTGAATCTTTCAACCTTCATTTAATTTCTGTAGTTGGCAAAGAAGGTTAAGGCAGTGACTTGTAGTTCTTACATCACAGGGTTTGATTCCCACAGTCCTCATTTGGTTGGGGTAGGTGTAAATGTTAATGTCTTTGCCTTATAAAAACAAGGTAAAGTTTGATTCTAACCTTTGGGAAACATGGCTAGACCTAAAAAGGCCCCTTGTAGTCGTTAGCCTTGTAATTACTAATGAATCTAGTCTTGGATTCTAAGTGAATAAAGGTGACAAGACTGTATGCAGTACAGCTGATGACCACAAGCTAGGCCTTCCCCCCACGGTCAACTATTCTTGGATTATAGTTCCTTGTCACTGTTATGTTTGAGTGTTTCTAGATGTCTCTAAAGTTAAACCATGGCCAAATCCAACTATTACTGAATCTGGAGTCTATATGGATTTCATAGTTCAGACCACTAGTATCATCTCTTCATTCATCCCCTCTTTTTCACAACTTTTACCTTCTAATAAGTAACATTGTTATGTACATCCACGCCACAACACCCAGTGTTCAGAAACATCTTTAGAATCGGTTCTGTGGTGTAATTTTTTCTTCTTACTTTTTTATGTCTGTCTCAGTGAATCGCCTTAATCCTTTGACTCCTGACATGCTGCCACTTGATGCCTGTCAAACTATTCTCTCTTTCCTTCCATCTCATCCCCATCGCCCGTTGCTCTTCCCTCATTTCTGGATAAGTGCATTTCTCTGCTTCACTTGCTACAGAATAGCATTTTCCCCTGTCTAAATTCCACCCTTTCCTCTTACCAGAAAAGATAGTTGTTCTTCAAACTTTGCCTTCACGACCCTCATTTCCCCTGAAGTGTGGATCTAGAGTACTTAACCCTTATGCAGTGGTCAGCACCTTATTTCTCAGGCCAAGGAAGTCAAACCAAACATGTAAATTCCTGTAGACTGCAGAGGAGAACCAGTGGTGTTTGCTTTAGTAAGTAAGTGCTGTAATCCCGTCCCATCTGAATCCCCGTGCATTTATCCTTCACCCTGACAGCCAGCTGCTGTCTGTTTTCCAGGGCTAAACCTAGAAAACTGGCAAGCAAACAGCACACTTGAATTAACCTGACCTATGCGTAGTGTCCCAAAAATCATCAGAGACTACCTAAAACTCACAGTAATTCTTATTTATAATTATTGTTACCTTCTTGTCAGAAATCAGCCTAGGATTTGGTGCTAGTGGTCATCTGATAGTTAAACTGATCCCCATAGTTATGAGTGACCTCAGGTCATTAGTAGCCTTCAGCATTCCGTTCCTTCACATAGCACCCCGTTTCTAGTCACTGACCTCAGTCATTCCATTGGTAGCCACTGCTTCCTAAAGTGGCTTATTTATTTACATATTTAAGGTAGTTAGTTAGTTATTTACTTACTTAAAGTAGTTAGCTTAGTAAAAGTACTGATCCAAAATACATCTGTTTCAGCCATGATGACTCAGACTGTAGACATGATGGGAAATACAGTACATAAATGGCCAGCTGCATAACATAGATGGATGAAGCCCTGACTATGACCCAGATGACCCACATTTCATTAGCAGCTTAGGATGTACAGGATCTGGCCAAGGGGATAGAGAGAGGAATGCTGAGGTAGTGCTTGTTCACCTGTCTCTGGGAAGAGTGTATATACGCCCAGAAGTGCAGACACTGCTTTAACTGCCTTATGGAGAATAGGTATTATTGGATACAAGGTGTTTGAGGGGATGCCTCTCTCAGAAGTGGGATGAATGCCCTCACATGCGCCTATTGCATATCTTCCCTTAAAAGGCTGTGGGCATGTGTATTGGGTAACGGTTCAGTGCTTAAGTGCAAAATCCCTCTGATTTTACTGAGGAGATGATGTCACCACTCTCGTTGTCAATCCTCACCCCAGGGTGAATAGAATGGGCAAAAAGGCTCACTTTTTGGCAAGAATGAACTGACCAAATGAGAGCACAGCACAGAGGCTTGATGGTTATTAAGGGATCAGGGGAAAAGAAGTACACAAAGGTATACAGAAATAGCAGTTATTTTGGAGTTATTTCTTAAAAAATGTAGCATTGTATAACAGAAATTTTCTAGAAACTTCTAGCAAAAAAGCCATATATTCCCTCCATATTTTATCCCATAAGTGCTCACTCTTTATTAATTATATTTCAAATAATGAGAAAAAGAAAATGTCCACTTTTTAATTGAGTCTGTTCATTTTTAGAGTTAATACTTTCTGTGAAAACTGATGAAAGTGGGAGCATGGCATAGCAGGTAGAGTTAGTCAAGTACATAACTCTGCACATTTGCTGGAGGGTAGCCATAGGGTCTTCTGAAACATGTCCTAACAACCCCATCCTTGGGAACTGGGGCTCAAGAAATGAGTAACAGTCATTAAATAAACATTCTAAATAACCAAATTAGTGACTTTTTTGATGAACATGACAGCAGCAGTTTCTATGTGGCCAAGTGCTGTACTCCTGAGTGTGTCAACCTTTGGATTAGATGTTAAACCAAGGTTCCATCTACTTGAGTTGATGATAGCTCAAGTAGATGTAAAAGATCCCATTTTCCCATAGTAGTATAAATACCTGAAAAAGAGGTTGCTAGCCTGGTGGGACCAATGTGGTCAACAAAGGATAAATAAATAAAATATAAATAAATAAATAAAAACTGTCAGTTACGTACTATTTAAATTGACAGTGGAGTTGCTAGACTTGCACAAGAACTATATACCTTCACAAAATTGTGGGGGAGAGTCTGGAAGTTGCTTATGAACTGTAACTCTGAACACTCAGAAATCCTGTATTTTACTTGCTTTCCTTGGAAAGTTTAAATATATTGTGAATGTCTTTTTTTAGCATTTTGCAGTTAGTATATATTCAGAGCAATTTAGTAAAAAATAATCATTATTTCCAAGATTAAGTCTAAGAAGCCAGAGACTCACATAACATTGTATGTAAATGCAGAAATAAACCACCTTATTTCTCCCACTATCATAGGTTTATGCAATGAGAGAATGTGAAGGGCCTCTCTCCTCCCTGCGGTGAGGGGAATGACAGGGGATAAATATATCCTAGTCACTGTGTTCACTTAGAATGGCTTCTCCTTGTGGTTGCACATGATGTACCTGCGCACCCACCAGCACACATCCCTGGGTTGCTTGTTTAAAAATATCAGCCTCTCATCCAAGCAGACCTGTGCAGAGTGTGTGGCTGGCTCTGCCTTCTGTCTTAGGGTTACAATCTGTTCCTGTTTGCATAGGACAGTCCTTCCTTGGGCAGTTGTGTTTTGTGGAAAAAAATAAAAATGGCAAATGTCCAGACATTTTAGGACAGCAATAATTCCTAAGTTTTCTTTAATAGTTATGTAAAACACATTATTTAGAAACACTTAAATATTATATGAAATTGCATAACCAACTCAAACTGCAGGAAAATAAGTTTTAATTTTGGTAAAAATTGAAGTTCAGTGCTCTGTACTGGTTGTGGGTATGGTTTGTCTTGCAAGATCCCAGATTTCCACATAAAATGTCCTTCTTTAGACACTTGAAAAGATGGCAACGCTATTCTCTGTTCCCCCAGATAGGACATATTCATCCTACTCTGCCAGCAGCACCAAGATGCCTAAATGATGACCTCTCCTAGATGGCTGTTATTTGATTCCAGGTGAAAGCCCTGGAGATGAGGAGCATGTCTGACTGGGGAAAGCTTAATGGTCAGCAAGCACATGGGCAAAAGTCATCAAACAAAAAGAAATAAGTAAATCCATCCATCCATCCATCCAGAACCCCTTTTTTCCCATTTTTGCACATGGGGTTGGGGTGTCATCTCACCAGTGACAGTTATCTACAGCCTAGGTTTACACTTCCGGGTAGCTAGCCCTGCCATGGTGCTGCTTCTACACTATACACTCTCAGGCACACTCACACCTCTAGCCAGTTTAGAGTGTCCAATTCACCTACTGCATGTCTTTGGAATGTGGGAAGAACACGGACCACCTGGAGGAAACCCACATGAACACAGGGAGGACATACAGACTCTGCACAGAAGGCATCCCAGCCAAGAATCATTAAGGGCAAATTCCTAAAAAGCAGTGAAGATTTTGTATATTAGCGTTAGTCATATTACAAATGTTAACAGGATTAAAACTTATGTTTATGTCTGCATTGCCTGAGAATTAACAAGATTTATAACACCAACATCAGTTCCATTTTTCCTTTATGGCATCAAGTCCAGCTTGATGAGTTTTGAATTTGTCTCTGATTCTTAAGTGAAGGGGTTGTGAACTCTGAACTGATTGAAAAGTGCGTCCTTCTTTATTCATGTATATATATATATATATATATATATATATATATATATATATATATATATATATATACACACACACACACACACACACACATACACACACACACACACACACACACACACACACACACACACACACTTGTAAAGAAACTAAAGACCCATATTACCTTGTCTGGATGACACAGTGTAATTAAGTTATTAGTTGATCTAGCTACTGTTGTAGTCTATAATGGACATTATAATTAGAATGACTGGAATGCATACATGATCACGATGCTGTGATGTTTTAAATATAAGTCTTGATAAAAAGTATGTGCACAGAGTGCTGGTAACAGATTCCAAGATACAGACTGTCAGACTGATTCAAAGCTTGCCATCCTAACAGAGCCCATAAGTTTAAATATGAGGAAGGAAATTGCAGTAATCTGTTAGCCACTTATTTGTAGTAGTGCAAACAGTGATTGGGATATGGAGGCGACAGAGTATAGGATGTAGGCTCCAAGTGGATATGCGTATGGATTTTAGCAAAGGGCAGTGTCTATGTAGGAGATGCACTATTTTCGAATAAAGGTCATACTGCTAGACTACATGGTTTGGTGTGTGAAGTATTTAAGAATCTTTCAAGGAAATTGCATGTATTTGGAGTTATTGGGGTGGTAAGTCCATTCTACACACACACACACACACACACACACACACACACACACACACACACACACACACACACACACATATGGGTATATGGGTATGATATAACTGTGTCCAAATTGACTACTTTCTGATAGCAATATCTTGATTTCTCACCTTTGAGTTTATTACTTATCTCCAAAAATTGCATCCTTTTCATTCATCTTTGTGTCTTTATTTATTTGTTTTTATTGCGTTGTTGTCAAGACTTAGAAAGACCCACCCTAAATCACAAGTCAGCAGTACAGAATAGTAAGTAGCAGACAAACAGCATGTGCTCAGTGGTTTACCTTGGATGATTATAATAATACATGAAGGGTTGCTGTGCCAAACAGTAATTGCACAAACCTTAATCTACACATACAGCAATTGAAATACTGATAAATAAGAATGCTCATGACTCCATACATACCGAACACTTGTTTTATAAAGGAGAAACAATCATTCCACTGTGTGTGAAGTGGCATGCATAAACCATGGCAAGCTCTTATTCATTAGTTTAAATTGAATGGAGTCCGCATGAGTATACAGAATGCTAATCATAACATGTGATGGTCCGGTGCTCTTCTAACCCCTGGGAAGTAAATCATAGTACTCACAAGTTAAAGAAAGGGTTTTTCAATTTCTGTAACACGTCACCTGCATTTCAGCTTTAAAATTGTTTTCTTATTGTAATCCTTTTGCATATAAAAATTTGTTTTCAACATCATGGTGGTATGTTGCCCTCAACAACTCAGAGCTGGCTGTAGAAAACACAACTGTATTTCACTGGGGAATTTCTCACGGTGTGTCACACTATTATACTACAGAATGGGGTTGTACTTCAGTGGGGACTCAAAAGTTTGTAAAAATGTTCACCCTGGTTTTACTTTCTGACAAAATGTGTGGCACATCATGGTACAATGCGTGCTGACACAGATTTTCAGTAAGGTATGGGCTCAAAGTCTTGGTTTAAGAAATGAAACAGCGGAGTAAAACTTTAAGTAACTGTCTCTCAAAGTCTGTATTTTAGGCAGACAGGATCTTTGGAAAGATAAGGAATCTCTCATTGGAAGAAAATGTGTAGATTAATATTCCTGGTGTTTAAGTGGTTGGTTCCAGAAAACCAGTCACCACTCCACCAACAGTAGATTGGGTATATCGCATATATTTCAGTTGTAAAAATAAAAATTTTTTTAGCTGAGCTGTCCAATGAGGAGGACACACTGTTAATAAATCTGCAATAGTAGGATTTATTGATCTACCACAGAAATATAGACCAAGGTTTATTGAGGCTGTAAGAAAAAAAATTGTCCTTATGTAGAATGGTTTACAAAAAAAAATAATAAAACAAAGATTAAACAGCATAAGGAGAGGACACTTATGAAAGCTAAAACATTCTCAGTTTTATTCATGATTTAATTTGTGTTCCCCTACTAATGTTACATAATTTAAGTGGATAGCAAATTAAAGCAATTAAATATGTAGGATTATGTTGTTTTATTAATTTCTTCAGAGCCAAATATAATACTGTTTATTATGAATACTTTTTTTTTTCAGGTTCATTGTGTTGACATTTTTCTCTGTCGTGGTTGGACTGACCATGTAGCCCCTCCTGCCCCCCCAGTTGAATCATGCATGACCACATGACCACTGTACCATGTGGAATATCACATTCCATTTCCTTCAGCAGGTGTATACCCTGCCTGGGGGATTATACCTTACTGGTAATCACATTTTTTCAGGCAGTAAATATCAAAGCAGGTTGCCAGATGGCTGTCATTAATGGTGAATATATATTAAAATATTGACTGCTTAATTTCTAAAATTTTCAGAAGATTGAAAGTAAGTGACAGATGAACTTTAGAATGGTATGAGAAATATCAAGACTTCAATAGCAATATTGTTTAACTCTTTGAAAAAAAAATCAATCACAGACTAAAAGTTAACAAGTACAGAAAAGTAGCCATTAGGTCACTTGAAAATTATTAGTATTGCAGAATTTTGGATAAATTGTCATGATCTGATTTAACACGTTAAAAGTCCATTCTTGAATGGATCATTTAATAGGTACGGCTCTCTGCCTATGGTTATGTAATGTGTACTGATTTTTTCACTAGGTTTATAATCAAAGCAAAAACACAAATTATAGGGTCACCACTTCAGTAGGCTTGACCCTATGCTTCTGACAGTGAGTGTGAAAAAGCTTGTCTTCAAACCATTTTTCATTTATTTTTTTATTTGTGTTAAGTGTATTAAATTACTTTTTCTAGGTATTGTGCATGGAAAATATAAAAAAATCTTCCTGAATAGAACAAGGAGAATAAATGTTTAGAATCGTATTTATTTAAACTACTGCCTTTGTATAGTATATAACAATATCAAAATTAAAGTTAGCAATGTTTGTGTTTAGTGGTCTTTTCACAAGGAACACAAGACCAAGTTTATGTTCATGCATGCCAGCAGGACCAACAGAGATAACACGTTTTTTATTAACATTATTTCACTGTTTAGGTAGCGTTGTCACCTCACAGTAAGACGTTGTCCTGTTCGATTCTCAGCTAGACTGTCTTCTATGTGGAGACATGCGTGAATGGGCATACCTTCGTTGAAGGTTGTGCATCAGGGCTGGCAACTCGGCATGTAAAAATCTACTGCCAATCATTAGCAGACCGGAGTTCTGTGGTGACCCTAACCAGGAAAAGCCGAAAGACATAACAACAACAACAATGCATTTCTTGTATAAGTGAAATGCAAGCTCTTAATTTAAAGAAAAGAAGAGAAAAGCCTTAAATTAATCTAGGTCTATATCCTATTTACTTTTCAGTACATAATGTTCGTCAGCTTATAAAGTCCAGTAGTAAATATTGATTAGGTGCTATAAGCCGCGGTGGTGCAGCGGTAGCGTTGCCGCCTCACAGCAAGAGGTTCTCCCGTTCGATTCTCAGTAGATTATGAGTTGCATTAAATAAAATGGATGGAACTGAATACCATTCTTTATAAGGTACTGTTTGAATGTAGCAGGTTTTTGTTCTTGAAGTTTATGGTCTTGTGTGTTCTAAAGAAACTTTAATTTGTAGCCCTTCCCAACAATATCCTTCTTAGATGTAATTGCTTGAAATGAAGGAACATCAGCTTGGAAGCTTAAGAACCAATAAACTGCACAGTAGGAGAGATTATGGTGGAAATTACAAAGCTCTGTGTACCCTTTCAATAATGTTTGTTTTTAGTTTTAGGTATGCTTAAGACATGTAACAGGATGTATGTTATCATCTCCATTAAATTTACAGTACAGAATTTTCTGGCAAACTACAGAGAAGAACATTGGTCTGGTGGCTACAAGCCTCATATTGTACTAAGTTGTCCTCGGCCACAAAGAAACCACTCTTGCGCTCTTCCAGTTTAATTTTTATAGTGGAAATCTCATCTTCAGCAGCAAATAACTTTCTGATATTTCATAGTGAACAAAAGTGTAGAACTAACAGTCAAGAGCCGGGAATGCATTTTATTAATTTGTTCTTAAAAGATAATAGTTCCTCTTTTAGATCTGCTATGGGAAAGTATTGGTCACACTTGGTCCTTGTAAATTAAGTCTTTTGTTTCAGCTTTATTGTGCATTTTAGTACATTTAGAATGAACATCTTTTTCAGTGGAGGATAAGCAGAGAATTTAGTTTTGTCTGCAAGGCTGCCTTTTAATCCAGTGATTTCCTTATAGAAGGAATATTATTAGCCCAAATCAGGTGTAATAGTTACTAATAGGACTCATGAATGTTTAGTTATCCTAACTGTAACACAAGGTGAATACCAGATGTGAGCATAACCAAGACAGAAGTGGAGTAAAACAATTCTAACCAGTAGATACCATTAATTAGTAACCAGTACTACTTGCAAAGCTCCATATTTTGTAATAGTTGAACCAGAGGTAACTGTGAAGCAGCTGTCTTGCAAGTCTTCCTTCGAAAAGCAGTTTTGTTCATCCAGTTAAGAGAATTCATAGGAGGCTAAGAATTCTGTCTGTGTGTCTCATTGGTTGTTTATATCTTTGCTTAAAAAAATTAAAATTATGACAGCATGCATATGTGCATGAACGACACTCCCTTGCTGAACTAAGCAGATGTCATGTATCACTGCATTTATCATGTATACTGCAGACGTGTTCTTATCACGTGAGTTTAATGTAAAGTATTTCCATGGCTTCTACTTAACATTGTTTTGCAGTTATTAATGTAAATATGAATGGGCAACATCAGATGTCTAGCACTACAGTAATTCCACAGAAATGTCTATAGGTATCAGTAGGATTTAATGGCCATGAGCTATGAACCAGCTTCATTTTATAGTCCATAATCTTAAATTTAATTCCATCATTCTTTCGTAGCTTGTATCAAGTTATTTACTTCTATGATGCATCAAAAAAGAGGGACTTTTGCCTTATGCCTAGTAGCAAGTAAGTAAAATTAAAAAGTATGTGTATATATATATAAATATACAGGGGATGCTTGGACAAGCTCATTTAAAACAGCTATTTGAGAGTAGAATTAAAGACCATGCTTCAGTTTTGTGTCTGTTATGTCTTGCTCAAAACTTCCATCTAATAAGTGTATTTCTTTACACTTTGTAATTAGCTCCTTGTACAGCTGCTCATCTAAGCACATGACTGTTGAGTGCCTGTGACAATGGAATCCATTCCTTTATGCTTCCTGTATATCGCAGCCATTGTGTTATTACTTATTGCAAAGTGTCATTACTGACTAGTGTTATGCATGTCATATCACCACAGGGATGAATAAATGCATTGCACATAACTTTCTATGTTATGTGCAACTCTTTGTACATTAACTTTCTAAAATAGCACACAAAATGGAATGTTACACAGAGCTCTTCATTTGATGGCTTACAGTTTTGGTCACTGACCTAACGTGGTACACCCGTAGGGTGGGTAGTACTGTACTCTCAGTTGCTATTGCATTTACAGCACATCTAGAAATGCTTATTTATTTATTTATTTATTTATTTATTTATTTATTTATTTATGTGACATTTCAGATAAGTAAATGATTCCTGACTCTACCACATTATCTAGAAATTAGTCAAAACGTTTTTCTTAAGCTTTTTCTGTGTGGTGGCATGCATCTATTATTTAGGAAAAAAGGCGCTACTATACTTTTAGGGAATCTTCAGAACATTTTAATAAACTGATCCACTGTTTTCCACAGCAGACTTTTCTGTGCTATGTTCATACTTATGAAAGTCTTGATGCTGAATTAGGATTCCTTAGGAGAAGGAACCCTCTTATTTGGTCGCGCAGTGTGACGTGACGATGGCACAGATTTATAAGAATTATCTGGGAACAAGTTTCTGCTCTAGACTTCTTGTCCTTGTTGCCAAATAAATAACCTAGAAAACAGCAAATGAGGTCTTCATAATGTCTGGCAGAGAAACAGGAAAATGCTGGAGGGTTGTCTCGGAGCAGAACTAAAAGCTTGCTTGAACAGCTCAGACTGTGCCTGTTTAAGCCAACATCTGGAACCCATTAATGGAGCAGATCCTAAGTAAACACAGAATGAAAACTTTATTTCCTCAGCACTGGATTTCATCTGTGCTACCACTACTAAACCAGTGTCATCCTGTCAGATAGAGCTAATGATAATAGCAGATATATAAAATGAGGATGAAGAAATGCCGAAACAGCAAGGTGTGTTCTCTCAGTATTTTGCTGTTAGCCAGTTAAAAAACAAAGATAGTTATCAAGGACTGGTAATGTAGCAGTGCCTTATGTATTATTACCTGTTTTGGCAAATGCAGATTAGTTCTGCAGAAGGTGAAAATGCTGCAGCTACAGCGGCATTATAAAGTTATATTGAAATTTCATTCATTAATCACCAGTATTTTTTAAGAAAATGATGTCACATAACATAAACTCAAATGAGAATGTTTTTCTTGTGTAACAGTTGTAATTTACTGCTGATTTAACTGTATTTTATGTGATTTTTTTTTTAAATAATATAGGTCATGTATACAAGATAGATGTAAAAAGTTTGTTTTGTTCAGCTAAGACAATAGCTAGTCAACAAATGAATCAACATACATATATGAGAATAAATATACACATGGAAATTCAGACTAAAGACTAGTTTGATAAATGACAGACTAATTGTACACAAACACGTGACACTTAAACTAGGATAATTTTTCATGGGTGCAGTTTTCTGAAGCAGGACTGATGTGTTTTGTAGCGGAGTTCATTAGCTGAATTTGACAATAAACACTAGAATAATTTATCCAGTAGCACAAGAAAATTATTTGTAAGGCTGGGAGAGTTTGTTCTGGTAGTTAATGGAACAGCGAACAGCGAACCCTGAGGAAATGAATATGAGTCACAGCTGTCAGTAAAATCACTTAATTACTGACCAAGTCATGTAATGTCCTGTGTTTAAAATATTAAATGTTTTACAATGGAGGTCTTACTCCATGGAAAGTTTTGTTACTGAGTCACCTGACACATACTTCTTCCTACTGTAAAATACAATAATGCTTACTGGGAAGAATCGTGTTACACCACATAAAGAAAGTAGTTAAACATTAACATTTACTTCAGTAATACCATGTTGGACGATGACAAAAGAAACACTCTGAATCCATGTTAACACCATGAGCTTTAGTTTGATAAAGAAAAAAAAAATACACAAGCAGCACTCTGTGAATTCATGCATTTCTGATGTGCATCAAAGTGGGCATGTTCAGTTATGTCACTCATCACTGTTTAAAAAACAAAGCAATGAAAAAGTTATTTTAATAAAACATTTATTTAAAATGTTAAAAGTCATTGTGTTATTTATTAGCAATAAAGCTTGCTAGAATTTGGATAAAGAGATGGGAAAAGCACTGCACTAATCTTTCATTACATATATAACAGACTGATACCTGGATGGGTGCACATAAATTCATAATTGGCTTAACTTGTTTTGCCTTCCTGGAGGCAGGGGGCCCTAACGAGGTGAGTACTGGTAAGGTGATTAGGT
Source organism: Protopterus annectens (assembly GCF_019279795.1). Classification (NCBI taxonomy): domain Eukaryota; kingdom Metazoa; phylum Chordata; order Ceratodontiformes; family Protopteridae; genus Protopterus; species Protopterus annectens. The sequence goes on along the minus strand of NC_056729.1, from coordinate 549,016,804 downwards.
ATTTGGACCGACTCTGTCTTGTAAATTGTATGAATTTATGTCTGTGAAAATGGTGCATGTACAAAGGGTTATAGGTGATTTCACTTAGTGAAAATTATTAACACTTGTACTGAAACTAACAAGCAGAAAGTGGTCTTGAAAGAAAATCAAAAAGTTATTTTACTTTTCACTGTGGTGGCTGCATTAATATTTGTCATAAGATGACAACTTTTTGCTATATATTTATGTGAGCACTTGTTAGTATTCTTCTGATGCAGTTGTTCATAGGTTGGTACTAGGCTATCGGCCCTAGGGCCTATACAAGCCTAGCCATAACAATTCCCTGGATATTTCTTCCCACAATATTATCACCTGTGATTAACTGTTAAACTATATCAGTATGTTCCCAGTGAATGCCATGTGTACTGTAGTTGTGTAATGTCTGTCCTATTCATTTTAACAATGATATCTATACATGCACACACACATACACGTAAGTGTGTGCCTGTGTGTGGGCATGCGCATCTGTGTGTTGTGTGTCTTGTGTGTGTGTGTGTGTGTGTGTGTGTGTGTGTGTGTGTGTGTGTGTGTATACATCTGTGTGTGTGTGTGTGTGTGTGTGTGTGTGTATGTGTGTGTTGTTTGTGTGTGTGTGTGTGTGTGTGTGTGTGTGTGTGTGTGTGTGTGTGTGTGTGTGTGTGTGTGTGTGTATATATACGTGTGTTGGGAGTATCTGTGAGAATGAGTTCTGTTAGTGTCTATATTACTGTGCAGGCCTTCATCAGAAAATAGATACACTGAATTTGCAGTGTCCCTGTCATTCTTGCAGCTGTCACATGTGAGGCAGTATTTCTTCACTTTTCCCGTACTTAAGTGTTCCATCACACATTTGTACTTACCTCTGTGTTGCCTCCAGTGCTGTGTGTTTTGCACGGCCGTTTCCATGTTTTAAATAAAAACCTTCATAAAATATTATTTTCCTTATGTGACATTGTCAAAAGCTCAGTGAACATAACCCGCTATGATGTCAGTGTAGGGGTTAGCATTGAGGTGCATCTATATACTTTAATGGATACACCATGGTGCATGTTTGGGGGCCCCGTACCTTAAAGCCTGTGGATGTACCCTTGAGCTATTCGTATGGTGACATTACCAAGAGATACAGTAGAATTATGTGGGCATATCCTTAATAAAAAAATTACAAAGCTTTTTACTAAGAAATCACCCAAATAATACTGGTGTGATGAGATGGAAAATGCATTGTGGCACTTTTTTACAAAATGTTGTGATGCAGACCTATAGTGAGCAAGAATTCTACCCCTAAGCACAAAAGCATTCTATAGAAAATACTTGTGTTAGGGCTGCCACTAAAGTAGGCAGACCTTGTGTAATTTATTTATTTATTGACTGACATTTGATTACCAAGAAAGTCAGACTGGGTAACATCTCATTTTCAGTGGAGGCCCCAAGAGAAAAGCTCCAAAGTATTACAAAACATTTTAAGAACAATAATGTTACATTATTTAAAAACAATACAAAAACAACTGCAGTCTAAATAATTATAATGAATTAGACATAATATGAAAACAGTGCTTAAGAATAGATGCAAGATATATGACAATAGTTTAATAGAGAGACTGCAGCCAGTTATAGAGAAATTAAAGATAAGCTAGTATAATACAAACAAGAATTGCAAAATGAAGTGAGAGAAAGGCAGGCTTATGACATATTTAGAGAGAAAGCCAAGGGACATAAATAGACTGAAATAAGGAAGTGACTGAAGACGGAGAGTATGGAGGTTTAGGTATGAACAGGTATTTGTTCACATTTAGGGATGCAGTTTATCGTAGTGTTGAGCAAGGACAGAGTCAAACTTTGACTAGGAAGTCATTCTGAATGGTTTTGAAGGATGGGAGGGAGGGTATTGACCTGATTTATACAAATAAGAAGTTCCAGGCCTTAGCAACATGGTACGAGTGCAAACAATGCCACCGGATTTGATAGATTTGTGGCTAGGCAGGAGTTTTTGATTATTGGATCATAATGAACAACTGAGAACATAGTGGTATAGAAAACAAAGCAAAAACCACACTAAACTTTCAGGAGAAAACTGCAGTCAGCTTTAAACATACTATTTATTATGTCCGCTTTTTGTCCATAAAAGACTTCATCAGAAAAAAACACTTACACATAGTGCTCACTGTTTAAATAAACCATGTTCCAATCAAAACCCACATTCAATTGATCAATAAGACAATTATTTTTAAAGAAAAATCATGCAAAAGCATCATTTGAACAGTCATTAAAATGCATTGGCCAACAGTTAAATTGCTGTGCATCCTTTGAAAAAAAATGAATAAAACCAAGTTTAAACAGCCATGTGTATAAATACCATATACAAAATGTACAAATAACATATACAGAATATAAATAACATGTATGTATGTATGTGATAAAAAATATATTAAATATGAAAAATAGTATATACTTTGTTTCTAACTACTGCCACTGTTAATTCTGAGCCTTTTATCTTTAAGAAAGCACTTGGTATTCATAACCTCATTCTAGCCAGGGAATTCATAGGTTCATAGTTGTGTACTAGACTAATGGCCCTGGAGCCTTTACAAGCCTGGCCCATAGGATTACCCTGGCATCGTGCCACCTGACCTTAGTTCCCAGTGCCTCAGTCGAGTAAAGCCACTGGAGTGATCCCTGGGGTGAATTTTCTATTTCCTATCCACTCATCAAGATTTCTCTTGAAGAGGGCCAGTGAGGTGCTCTGCTTGACATGTATGGGAAGTCTATTCATAGCATGGGCAGTCTCTGGGGTATGAACCTGTCCTTCCAGTTTGTTCTGTTGATTGTGGTAATGAGGTTGAGGTCTCTGGAGCATGTGGTGTGGAGGGATTGGGATTTCTTTAGATGTAGCATTTCTAACCGAGCTGGGTCAGACATGGCTTTGTAACTCAAGCAGAGATCACCTTTAAGTAGGCGATATGAGACAAAGAATAGTTGGAGTTTTTTGTGTCTGTCCATATAGTACAAGTGTTTAAGGCCTAGGATCCTCTTTGTGAGGTACTTTTGCAGCCTCTCCAGTTGTTGCAGGTGTCTAGTGACCATATGACATACCAAATGGGGCATTGTACTCGACTGGCCTAATGAGGGAAGAGTGGAGGGAGACAATGACCTATTTCTTCTTGGATGCAAAACCCTTAGTAATGAGATGTGCCACATAGAAGGACTTTCTGACCACAGTGGCAATGTGGTGGTCAAAAGAGAGGTTGCTGTCAACCTATGTTCCCAGATCTCTTATAATGCCTTCTGTGTTCAGTGGACTACCATCGAGGTGGTAATTCAAGGGAATCAGGTTTTTCCCAAGGGGGATGATGACACATTTTTTGGCATTGAGCTTAAGGGCATGGTTCTGACACCAGTCGTTGGTCTCAGTGAGGCCTTTCTGTAGGATGTCAACATCACTTGGGGAGTTAATAATAGCTTCCAACTTGCAATCGTCTGTGAACTTTGTCAGCCAGAGTCCCTTCTTTCATGTTGGCCTGGACTTCAGAGAAGTTGATACCAAACAGGAGAGGACCCAGGACCGAACCCTGTAAGACTCCACTCATGACTGATCAGCAGTCTGACTTGGAGTTAACTACTTTCACACTGTGGGTTCTATCTGTGAGCCAGTTTGCAACCCACCTAGTCATATAGAGGTTGATGCCTAGCTTAGTAATTTTTTTCTATGATTCCTTAGTGGGGAATGGTATCAACGGCCTTGGCCAGATCAAGGTAGGCTGTATGAACCACCTTGCCTTCATCTACAACTCTTTTGACTGACTCAAAGAAGTCGACCAAGATGAGCAGGCATGATCTACCCTTCACAAAGCCAAACTGTGTAGGATCCAGAGTTTGGAGATTCCCTATATCCTTGTTTATTAGTTCCATGATGATGCGTTCCATGGCTTTTCATATCAGACTCGTCAAGCTAATGGGGCGATAGTTCCCAGGGTTTCTAGTCGCTCCTCCTTTGTGGAGAGGGATGACTGTAGCAGTGCGCCATTTGGTAGGGACAAAGCCTGAGGTGAGGCCATGATTGAACAGGGAACACAGGTGAGGTGCCAGTTCACTCTGTAGTTCACATAGAACACAGCCAGGAATATTGTCAGGTTCCATAGAAGCTGTAGTTTTGGCCTTGAACAGTGCTGTTTTAACCTGTGCAGCAGTAATACTGGGTGCCTGGCAATCTACTGGTATTGTGATTAGTCCTTGGGGGTGGGGGAGAGCAGTAAAGCTGGCACTGAATCTGTCGGCCAGTATATTGGCAATATCTGTTGGCTCGGTATAAGAGGTACCATTGTGCAGTAGCTCAGAGCAAATCTGGGTATTGCCGTGGAGATTCTTTACATAACTATAGAAGGCCTTGTGGTTGTCTTTACTATCTGCTGCAATTTTGTTTTCATAGCTAGCTTTAGAGGATTAGATGAGGGATCTCAACCTTTTGTTGAGGATGATAAGGGAGTATTTCCAATTTTGGGACTTCACCTTATTCTGCATCAGTTTCCTCCTTCTGTTGTAGAGTTTGTTTATGGCAGGGGACCACCAGATTGGCTTCCTTTTTTTTTGAGGCGAGCGTCTTGGTTCTATTCAGTATGGCAAGATCCATGCATTTATGTACGTCTTCGTACAGTGCATTGGTGTATGGTTCAGTAGTCATGGAACTTTTCTTCATTTGCATAGGTGCCATAAAGTTAGCCACTTCTGTTTTTAGGAGCTCAAAGTTATCTTTGGAGAAGTTTTTCATTGTGTTTACCTTTGTGGAGGAGGGTGGGTGGATGTGGATTTCCAAGGTGATTAGTTTGTGGTCGGATCTAACTAGGGAGGAGTTGACAACTGGTCTAAAGCAACGGTCACATATGTTAGTAATGACCAGTTCAAGGATGTTGCTACCTCTAGTGGGGATAAGAACGAGCTGGTCCAGGGCACTGGAATTAATGCATTCCAGGAAGAGTTGGGCAGGTGTATTGGAACATGAGTAGTTTACCCAGTTAATGGAGGGGTAGTTGAAGTCGCCCAGTATGAGAGTGTTAGGTTGGGCCTTAATATTCTCCAGGGTGCTTAGGAATATGGAGTGTGAGTCTTGGGAAATGGTTGGGGACCTATAGCAGGGTATGACCCGAATCACTGTCTTACCCAATGTTAGCTGCACCTGAAGTATCTCAGATGTGTTATGTTGGGCTACCAGTCTGGAGGTGTGCGCATCCTTTATGAATATGGAAACACCACTGCCTTTGGAGCTTTGGTCCAAGTTCTCGGGCCGAAAGATGTGGAATGAGTTATAGCCTGGTAGTGCAGGGGTGCTTTCTGCTGCCTTGAACCAGGTCTCTGTGACAGCACAAATGTTGATGCTCTCCATTTTAAGGAGTGCTTCATGCGAGTGCATTTTCAGATTTGAACTTCTAGTACTGAGCAGCATGACCCTCAGACTGCATTTTGTTGTTGCTGTTACGGTGGTAATTTGGTCTTTGGAGTACTGCTTAAAAAAGGCACTATAGGGGTAGCAAGAGCCTTGGCCAGTATCCGGAAGCCCAAGGGTGACAGATGCAGGCCATCTCTAGCAAAGCATCGAGGTCTGTCAATCATGTCATCCCAGGCAGACAGATACTGGATCCCCTTAGAATGACACCAGAAACTTAGCAAATTGTTGAAATCAATCATTTTCTTCTTGTACTGTGGTATCATTCTGGGTGTTGGTAGGATGCTGCTCAGGGCTAGGGTCATACCTGCCTAGGCTACATAATCTGAAAGCTCCTCCATGTCTTTTTTCATGTAGTCCAGAGAGGTACATCTCCGGTCATTCACACCCACATGTACAATGACAGAGTCATATTCGTACCTGTTGTTGAGAGACCTGAGTGCATGTGTTATGTGGTGGATCCTGGTGCCTGAGAGGCAGCTGACTGTTGCTTTCTCCTTATTCAAGTGGGACATCAGTGTGCCTCACTATCGTGTCACCTATGACTAGTGTGTTGGGCATGCTGTTTTGTTTTAGGGGCTTTGATTGAGTGGCACACTGTTTAGGAGAGTTATGTGTCTCGTGATTAGTGTTGTGCTTCTGCCTTGGAGGTCTCTGCTGTTTGGGTAGTTTTTTATTGAGAGTCTCCGTGAAGGTGGGTGTGTGGTTTGTGTTTTTATGTGAAGGCAGTGCTGGTGTGTGTTCTGGAGGGCTATGTGTTCCATGTGGTGTGGTGCAAGTGTTGACCTTCTCCTCTTGACCAGCTCTAACGGTCTTGGCTAGAGAGTGCGTGGCTTCCAGTTTGGATATATAAGTGCATCTCTCGCAAGTCTGAGTGTTGGGAGGTAAGAGGAGAGGATTGTCAGTGTACCTGAGACAGTTGCTACATTGCCTCAAAATGCCCAAGTTCACCAGGTTTATAGGAGAAAGCACAGAGAACTGACCTTTAGACATGCCTGGAGAGGTGGGAACGTTTAGTGCTGGTAGCACTTTTGTGTGCTATAATAATTGCTACAAGAAGTCTGTTAAAGTGCTAAACTAATAAACTAGTAAAAGTGCAGGAGAGGACAGAGCTAGCAGATCCAAGGGGAAAAACTGAAGAGCAGACTTTGGCACCACTCAGAAGCTTACAAACAGTCCTGGATACAGCAAATCTGTATCTGGACTAGACTAGTTACAGGAAAGGCAGGCAAAAGCACAAATGCAGGCTTTTAATTTCAGACTAATCTGCCATATAGCTTCTTTCTTTTCTAGACAATTCTTATAATCACTTCCCCTTTTGTCATCTAACACATGCTATACAACAAAAAACAAAATATTTTTTTTTAACTTAGCAGAGACTAAGGTGTGCTTGAATAAAACATTGTTAGTGTCTTTCTTTATGCAGCCATATAAATCTTCTTTTATTGAGTGCTCAGGTAAGTCATTCCTATATAGAATGCTTTGCACTGTGTGCAGACACTGGCATAAACAACCCCGTTGGTAGTACATGTAAACCTTCCTGGAGCCATAATTGTCTTGCCCAAGTGTGGTAATATAATGAAAGTCCCTTAGTTAATAAACCTGCAGGCACTAAAGAAGCCACACTTGTAAGTACCTGTAGGTTTATCAGAAATCCCTGGTATCTCCAAAGTAGTGTCCGGTTGTAATAACATCTTTAAGCAAGCATTGCTGTTGTACACAAAAGAGGGCTTGTCTCCTATTGTTTTGTACAAATCAGCATTGCCTTTTAAGATATACCAGTTATCAGAAATAATTTTTCGTAACACAAAGTTGTCAACTGACATATCAAAGCTGAAAACTAATGTCTTGTTTATAGCAGAAAAGTTGTTGGCATGCTTGGCTTTGTCCAAGAGCTGGCATAATATAGAGGCAAAAAAGGTTTTTCTCCTGTTGGTTATTTCAATAACACTGGATGCCAATCTAGATTGTTTACAACCTTTCTTAAGAAACGGGAGGTGATAAAATGAATTTCTTCTGAAAACTGAATCATCTGTTGTTTCTTCTGTCCTTTCCACTAACTATAATCCTTTTGGAGAGACTACTTTTAAAGTTTCAACAATTACTGAAAAGCAAGAAGTAAGAAACAAATTACTAGAACTGGAAAGATTGTTCAAAACGTTTCGCTCTTTGACCTTGGAAAATATGTTTTTTGAGTAAATGTGTATCATTGAATGTTGTTCCTAAGGGGCTTAGGTTTTTCAAATTCCCTAATGAGATTACTATGAGTATACACTTTATTCAGAACCGGTTGATTTTTTTCAATAAATCTGACTTGGAATTCCTGAAAATATTGATGTGCCATCTAAGGGGAGAATATAAAAAAGGACTGATGAACAAGTGTTAAAAAATGTTACCATCTGTTAGTGAAATGAAAGCTGATTATGTGAATGTTTTTGTCTCCCTAGAGAGATTTGAAAAAAAAAAAAACAGTTGTGGTTCATAAACAAAAGAAAATTCTTAGAGACAGAGAAGCTTATGAATTTAAAAAGGCTTTTTCCTCTGAATGATTCTCTTGTCAAACATAAAAACACAATTGCAGGTAAATTTGGTGCATTTTCCACACAAGAGATGTGGTCCCCTTTAAGAGAAGAAGCTGCAATTTTCAAATGAACGTAGACGGAAATAAATAGCCATTAAGTGGGGGCGGCCATTTTTTGGAAGAAGGTAAATTTGCAGACACTTTTGAAGAACTTCCTTTGTATCCTATGGATGAAAGGGGAGAAAATCATTCAAAACTGTTTCAAAAAACTTTTTTCCACCAAAGAACCACCTGCAGTCACTCAGAATGGAATGAGGATGAAAAATCACCAATAAAGGACTAAACAATGGATCACTGTGAGTTCAAAATACGGACTGTTTAATGTAACTGACCTTCAGTTATCTACCATCCAAAATAAATTATTATGTTTGGAGTTGAATGTTGTTCCTTTCCAGAGGGCAAATTTGTCCAATATACTTTTATGACTAAACTTTTATTCTAGAAAGCTTAATTTACAGTATTTGCTTCAAGGGGTAAGCAATAATAACTGTTATTTTAAGCCTTCTACTTACAATCCAAAACTACAGAATACCCCTGAAGTCTTTGAGGAAAAGCCATGAAAGTGATATTAGGAAGCTACTTAGCAAAAAAAGTGGAAATCACTTTTATAATTTAAATGATGAAGAGAGAAGCATTGTATGAACTTAGAAATTTGAAGCACATACGTAATGTGAGAGCAGATGGGGGGGGGTCTTGTTATTCTGTATAAATGCCATTGAAAGAATGTTAATGAATGTTGAAGAATATAGAGAAGTCAAGTTAGAACATATACATTGTGGCTATGATTATATTAAAACTTATTTGTATGACTTTCTTATGAATGGTTAGATAGACTGCAAACAGTATAACTTTATGTCTGTCGACAGCCGCAACACAGGGGTCCTCTTTGGCATACCTAAGATACATAAAAGTGCCACCAACCCTCCTTTTAGACCTATTGTGTCTGCTCCTAACTGCATCACTGAGGGTGTTTCTCTCTATACGGATACTATTTTAAATCCACTAGTGGAGAATTTACCCTCATATTTGTGTGACTCTTGGGATTTCCTTGATCATATCAGAAAATTCAGTGAGATTCACAAATAAGAAAGAGAAGACATGATTATGTTTACTGTAGATGTAACTTCTTTGTTCATCAGCATACCATGGGATACAGGAATAGAATATGTTAGGTCCTATATGTCACAAAAAAAAAATATTCTGGGGATGAGATTAATCTTTTCTGTCACCTCATTGAGGTTTTGCTGGAACATAATTATTTCATGTTCAACGGGAGATATTACCAACAAACCAAAGGTGTTGCTATGGGGTCAGCAGCAGCACCAGCCTTTGCCAGTTTTGTTTTGGACTGGCAGGAGAAGGAGTTACTATCAACAACACCTTATTTGATAATATAATTTTCTTTAAAAGGTTTGCTGATGATTTGTTTTTTATTATGAAAGGCAGTTTTAATGATTGTAAACTATTTTTAGATGAATTGAACAGAAGTACAGACTTCTTGAATTTAACAAAGCCAAGACCGGTGTCCAGGTAAAGGTCAAGTCAGCACACAAGGAACATATGTATAAATCCTAAAAACGTACTTGACACACCATGGCAGAAACAATAAAATAATAACTTTAATAAAAATAAAAATAAATTACGAATGTTGAGCACTTTCATGGTACAAGACACCACTCAGACAATAAAAAACAGAGATATAACACACCTATATTTAAAATCAAAAACAACCAATCAATAAGAATAATAAAATGATAGAATTCATTGTCATTCAAAAATAAAATGAATAGCCAGTCAGAGTACTCTGTAAGTGCATGAATCAGATCTGTGCCATTTAGCCAATCAAATCACTACCTATATGCACAAATCACCATCCTGGTGTAAGTTTTAATGGCCAATCAAATAATTTAGGAAGTATTATTCCCATTCATAAAAACTAACCAGTCAAGTAACTGTCTATATACAGAAATCAAAAAATAGGTCTGAGCCATAACTAATCAACTAAAACAGGAAGTGTTGCTTTCATACATCACACACTTTAGCCAAAAAGCTAAGATGATAAACTTAGTGTCTCAAACCGCAATTCATCAATACTGGCTTGATAGATAAAGCTTCATTTAAGCCTGGAAAGCTGTTGGCTTTCACACACATAATGCATTTAAGTTGGTTCTATTCCTTATATCACCACCTCTCAGGTTTAACTGGATGGCCTCTAAAACTAAAAATCTGAAAGTATGACCAGCTCCAAGCTCATTCAAATGCCATGCCAAAGGATTTTTATTACAACGTTTACATATATCATTAATGTGTTCTAAAATCCTGTCTTTAAGAGGGTGATTTGTCTTACATACAAGCTTGGCACTTCGCATAATAGACAATGTTCACTGTCCTGAAGTCAACATCGAAATTAAGAAAGACCTTATAGTTCAATTGTATGCTGAAAAGAACTGCAGACCCAAATGTAGCTACATGTGCTGCAAGACCTTCAAGGAAACATGCCTTCACAAACAGACTACTTCAGAGTCAAAATGCCTAAAACATAGGTGTCATTTCAATGAAACATTGTTGCAAAAAGAAAATTTAGGAACAAGACCCAGTAATTAAATTATTTCAGTGTCGTATCAGTCATTAGGATAGACCAGTTCTTCTTTATTGTATCACAGACTGTCCCAGTATTACTGTAATAGGCCAAAACTATTTTAGGACCAGAAACAGCATGTACATTCTGTACATTGTTATCATGATGGTCACCAAACAATGGGGTAGCAACAGTATCCCTCAAAGAGCCTACCTTCTCCATGGTTCCATATACTTATTTATTGGAATAACCATGTAAAACAAACTCAGCTGAAGCTATTCTCAACACTTCAGTTGCATGACTGTTGTCATTATGTAATCTAGATATTCTGAGTAGCTGCCCCTTAACCATGTTCTTAGTAACATGGGTAGAATGCATGCTAGTTCTATGCAGGATATTATTCTTCCTACATAATTTTCTGTCCATTTTCAGGGAGGTATTACCTAGAACATCTCTACTGACTGTCACATCCAAAAATTGAGTGTAAAATTTAAAACTATAGTGGTGGAGTGTAGATAGTCTACAAACAGCATAAAACTATCAGAGCTACCCTTCCAAACAAGAAAGATGTCATCTATGAAGCGTCTATAATAACTTATATCCTGCACATATGGATTACTGGTATAAGTAAAGTCAAATTCCCATTGTGCTAGTACTAGATTGGCAGAAGAATTGGCACATGCAATACCATTGCCACACCAACATTTTTAAGTAAAAATCTTGCTTGAACACAAAAACATTGTTCTCCAAGATTAGTTCAGGTAGCAAACAAATTAGCTGTATTTTATTCAAAGAAAGGTCACTGTAGGAAGAGAGAAAAAGTTCTAACATTCTCAATGCCAAAATCATTGGGTATCACCATGAAAAGAGAGGCAGTGTCCAAGGTAACAAACAACAAGCCACTCTTTGCTTCTAACTCGGGTCTATATTAGAAGACCAAAAGTTTAAAACCGCGAACACTCTAAAGAGTGAAAATGCAGGACTTCTAAATCATTGTGGGGGGCTGCACCCCCCCCATACCTCTCACTAAATATATATTCCAACTCCGAGATCGCACTACATTGAGGAAAGGGCAAATATTCCGATCTTCACTGTACTGCGAGCTCAAAAAAAGCACTTTGTGCAATGTTGTGAATACTCTTCTGTGAACATTGTATTAAAACATTTTGAATAGCATTTTCCAAATATATTATGAGTGTGGAACAATTTTTAGCTGCTTAATGCATTGTAAATGTTTTAAAGTAAAACTATATCTGTAAATACTGTTATGTACAATAAAAAACATGTTTATCTGTTACTGTCCCACATTTTAAACAACCTGCAAAACCACTCTCAGATTATTTCTGCAAAGACCTAAGGGTTTATCCTTTTTTCCTTTGCAGACTAAAGTGTAGTAGCTTGCCAGAGTCAGAACAGTTTCTAGCTGACTAACTGCCATATGGCAAGGTATCCCTTATTATATGTAGACAATATAATCAAAATCAACAGAATATGGTTTTAAAAATTAACAGTGTTTTGCCACGATTCATATCCTATTACTGACAAATGCCACAAGACCCTTGATGTTTTGTACTAAATATCCCTCAACGTGATAAAAAAATTAATGATTTTCCTCCCGTGTTACATGAATCATTATCTCCATTATGAAAGAAGTTTAGTCCATTGGGAAAGATGTTCATCCTTCTGTTCTTGTAAAACAACTCATTGAACTTTTTGCCTCTGAGTTTTTACCTCAGGTTGTATTTTCATGTTTGTCCTTTTCCCATGTTTTCTTTTGTCTAAGTTCTTACAGTTTTACTCTAATGGGTGGGGCTGCATTTCATGGATAAAGATCAGAACAGAAAACTGTATTTTAAAGTGCATTTTGATCTTTTCCCAAGTCAACATGATCTCAAAATGTGTATTTATAAGTAGAAGAGTATGAGGATTTAAAGAGTATTTTTGTCCCCCGTACAAAATTACTTTTTGGTAATTTTTGTTGCAAGCAGTAGCATTCTCAACATTATAAACCAGTGGATTAGCAGTTTAGCATTGCAATGTCATAGTTGAAGCTATGAGAGATGTGTTTCCTGACCTGTCCCTTTAGCAGTATGCATCTTTATTTTCAACTTGGGCTCAAGATCTGTTTTCCTTCTAGATTAATCAGACATACTGCTTGGCTCACTTACAAAGGAAATATTGGCATCAAGCTGGTTTGTGTTGCCTGTGTTTTAAGTGTGGGACATTTGTTTGTCATTACATGTTGTTATATTGCTGTCTTCATTTTCATTTGCAGTTCTTGCGATTTCTTCTGAGTTAAATTTAAATTTGTCCACTGTCACATTTTACCTGTGGCCATAATGGAGTCACCCCTCTGTATGGATATTGGATATGGAACTATTATATTGAGGGCTTTTATAAGATTTTATAGTTCTGGTTTTCCATGCAATGCAATATCTTGTTTAATTTTGGAATTGCATAATGTATTGATGTGGTTAGAACAGGTTCCAGAACTAGGAATCTTGCATACTCATCCGTTATTACAAGCAATTAGTCTCTGTCTTATAAGGGCCCATAAAATCTGTGCTGACATTTCCCAGATTATGTTTAGTGATGTAAACATCTATGCAAGTACAGCATTGTTTTGCTGGGTGTTGATCTGTCACAGACAGAATTCATTTTAACTTTTCTCTACTCTGTCACCCATATTTGAGATCCAGATTTTTTCCATGGCCGCTATTTTCATTTCTGCTTTGAATACACCAAGTTGAACTTTATTGACTATTTCAGTGCATGCTTATGTAGTTGTTTTGAGATTTTTGAGTTATTTTCAGTTATTGGCATGTTAATAAACATTTATCATTAGCTGAAACCATTGTCTCACCTTTAGATTTTTTCATATTATCTATAATTTCGGTATCTGAGTCATCTTAATTTCCCTTATGCCTTGGATTATTAATGTAGACTTTTTCTACCTGCTGTAATAATGCAGTCTCTTATGTTTCCTTTTATATCTCTTTCAGGCTTGTGGCTCTAGGAACTGTACATTCAACTGTTATGTTTATGTAGCTCTTAGTCACTTTTTATGTATCTATCTCCCCATTATCTGTGGATGCCGTAGGATGTCTTCATACATAGTCAGCAGTGTTTTCTTTTTCTTTCCTTTCTTTTACTGCAATTTAAATTGATAAAAATGCAACCTAGGTAGATGTAGTCCTGTTCTCTGTAGAGGCTTTTAACTGGGATTGTTAAGAATTGTCTCCTGGAGTTTATGATCAGTGATTATCTTAAATCCATTGACTCAAGAATGACCCAAGGCCTACTGATCTAACAATTGTTTCTAACAGTGCTCTGAACTGTGGTTCTAAATATGGCATACCTGGAATTTTTTGGATAGGAATGTTTTAGTTGTGTAATATGTTAGGACAGGTACATGCTGAAGGGAGCATTATTATAGATCAGTTTAAGAAGGTGTAGAGGGAGATATGCTTTTAGCAGTTGTTTGGGATAGGAATAAGGATTTCCTAATGGTTGTTGCTACTTGGTGGTCAGAGGGGGAGTTCTTTCGGTATGAATTTGCCGAGGTCTGTAATGACAGCATCAACTTCAGTAGGTGTCCTCTGTGTGGTATATGCAGGTATATTTTTGCATCTGTAAGAGTGCTTCTTTTTGCATTTAGCTTAAGTCAAAGATCTTGACACCAGGAATTAACATGGACTAGTTCCTCTTGTAGGATATGGGTTTTGAAGTGGAGAGTTAATGAGTGCATTGAGTTTACAGTTTTCCACAGACTTTATAAGCCAAAGACCCTTGGCATTCACTTGGATATCAGTGAAGTTATAAATGGAAGAGGAGGAGTAGACTATGTGAGATCCCACTGCTGGCCAGCCTCTTAAAGGGTAAATGTGTCACCAACAATGACTGTATGAATTCTGGGAGCCATTTAGCTACCCAGTAGATTATGTAAGGATTAATATTTAAGAGGATGAGCTTATCAGTAATACCAGAATGTAGAATAGTATTGAAGGTCTCAGCCAGATTCAGGTATGCAGTATATGCCATCTGTCCATTATCCCGTGATTTTTCTCAAGAAAGCCTATAAGATATAGGAGATGGCCTGACCTTTCACAAAGCCATATTGGGTCGAGTTAAAGGAATGTATGTTGCCTTCATCTTTATTTATAAGTTCCAGTATGATACATTCCATTATTTTTCAAACAATGCTGGTGAGAGTAATGGGTGAATGCAAGAGCCACCACTCAATACTGTAACCCCTGTGGAAATTCTCTGAACCTCAGCCATGCCTCCATTGAAGAGGCCATGATTAAATACTTCACAAGAAATTCAGTATGGTTATGTCTGGTCCTGACTACGAGTCAGGCTGGAATGCCGTCAGGACCCATAGAGCTAGTGCTTTGGTTTAGGTTTTAGAGAGAGCATTTAGAATGTCTTCAGAGGTAATTAAAAGAGGATGCAGGGACTGACTGGTAAGATCAGGAGAAGGGAGATGAGAGTTGTGAGACTTTGGAACTAACTTTGTCAGTATATCAGTTGTGTTGTCAGAGGTGGAAGAGGTTGTCCCATATGAGATCAGGTCTGTGCATCACTGGGTGTTATCTCTAAAGTTATTAACATAGTTGCATCCATTTGCTTGTCACGATAGCCTAACGCTTCCTTGCAACTCTAAATATGAGAGAATGAATGCATGAATGCCTCTCACAGTGCTTGTACACTACCTTGTTACGTTGTCTTTTACCTGCTGCATTTGCACACATCATTTTTGTTGTGCTTTCTTTGTTTTTTTTTTTCATCCTCAGGCACTTTGATCACATCGACTACTATTTTTCAGCTATTTGTATACATCAGTCTAATTTTTGTTTTGTTTTTAGAAAGTCAAAGTTGTTTTTTTCCAATTTTCCAAGTGTCATATTTGTATCATTCATTTATTTTTTTCCTTGTATGTATTTGTATTCCTTTATGTATGCCAATGAATTTGTAGTTGTTGCCAGAGTTTGTAACCTGGTGTAGTACATCTGCACTGTATCATTTCTACCTGTACTGTACTCCTGATCCTATACATTTCAAATTGTACATTTTTGTTCAAAATGCTTGTGTATTTTTCATTTATGTGATAAGACTTGTCATCAAGGTCTGATTATTTCTCATATATTTGGTAAATCATACCTCCTATGCTGTATAACTGGAGTAATTTCAGACCTATTTCTGTGGCTATATAGTCATATATATATATATATATATATATATATATACATATATATATATATATATATATATCTGTATATATATATACATATATATATATATATATATATATATATATATGCATATATATATATATATATATATATATATATATATATATATATATATATATATATCTATATATATATATATATATATATATATATATATATATATATATATATGTGTGTGTATGGGATCCGCACAGATCACTGTATGCACTTTCCACTGAAGCAGAAATCACCGAGCATACTTAACCAAAAGTGCTGTTCACCGAAGCAGCACTTTCGGATAAGTATGCTCGTTGTACCGGTTGTACTGCGGTGCAGATAAGGGAACATTCCCTTTTCCTCACTGTAGTGTGACCTTGGAGTGAGAATATTAAAGTAGGGGGTGTGTGGGGGTTGCAGGGGGGCTTGTCCCCCTGCATAGAGGTAGGTTTCATTTTTTTTTTTTTTTTTTTTTAAACATACTTTACCGTAAGTGCTTTTTTGGTGAAAACGATTTTGGTGATAAT
>NC_056729.1:548972935-548995435 GCF_019279795.1 Protopterus annectens | reverse complement strand
TGTTTGTAGAAATGTTAAATCTGATCTGTTCATGTCAAGCAGTGTAAACACTCAGTGTTTAACATTTGCAAATTAAGCTGCATTGCCTCCATGTGGTATTTTTTGCAGTCTTGTACATTGGATTCCTGTTTTGCATGGTTTGTATGTTTTTATTTTTCACAATGCTGCTGCTATGATTCCAGCCTTTTTTGTGACCTGGCTCTTAATTTTTCTAATTGATCATTTGTTTTTCTGTACAGCTGATTGTCTGATGGGTTCATTGGGATGGGACTTCAGTTCTCTGATCTGTTACAGACCATTGTGGAGGCAGGACTTAGTAAGTAGCTCCTGTGCAGGCACAGGCTTTTCTGTATTCCTGTGTCTCTTGAAATTACTGTCACTAGTTTTTAAGAGTAGCATCTACTCCATTGACCAAAGTCACAGACTTTTAAATAGGACAGACATTTCTGCTTGCTCTGGTACAACCCAATTCTGTCACCTCACATCTGATAAAAGAAAATGTTGTTGTTTATTTGACAAAATATTTAAGCAAAAACAGATTTAATACACAAGCAGTTGGTCCTCTTGTTCAGTTCCCAGCTTGGGTGACTACTGGGTGGAGTCTGCATGTAAATGTCTTCCTTCAGTCCCACTGCCATCTTTAAAAAAATGCATTCCCGCCCCACCATCCATCCGTATTATCTTTTTTTCCTTCTTTTTCTTAAATTGATCTTAAAAATACATGGAGTGTCTTGGTATGACTATGGCCTTACTAGTGATGAGTATCACTGACATACAAGATTAAAATCTACTTTTCTGTTATGTGACAAAACTTCTATTGTACAAATGTGTGTTTTGTTTAATATATAATATTTTAATAACTTTTTCAGATAATATTTTTAAGTGACTGATTTACACAGGAGGGCTCCAGGCTGAAGAACTGTTGCATATGCTTAATTAAGAAAAAATTCATGGTCTTTTCATTTGCAGTTAGTTAGGTAACAAAATCATATTCATGCTTCATACAGCAGGGAGTCAGAAATGTTTGTTGTTGGACTTTGATATGGCGTAACATACTTCTCCCTGGGTGGTTTTATGGAGCTTGTCCAAGAAGCTCACAATTGACAACAGGCCTCATAAGTATTTCTTAAATATTTTTGTCATTGTTCAGATAAAGACTTAGCTTGATACTGATGGATACATTCAGTGAGGTTTAGAAAGACATTTAAGAGGATTCAGTAAGAGATTAAATAATTTATTGTTGTTTATTGATTGATATGTGATGAATTGTGTATGGAACGCTATGAGCCTGAGTAACCCACTATCTTCAAACTTTTCTGGCATTCAGGCAGCAGGGCATTAAAGCATGAATGTCTTTTAAGTAAAACAAGAATTCTTTACTGTGCAGACATCTGACATACATAGTTTTTAGTAAAGTAAGTAACATTCTTTTCTTCTGCCAAGGTCTTTAGTAAGAAAGAGATAATTTATGTTGCAATATTGAATATGTTATCAGTGCTTAACATTTTAAATTTCCTTTTGGGAGTTACACCATACTGGTGAACATTAAATAATATGTGCTTTGCCTGCAGCAGTGTGTTTTGAAGATCAGAAGTTTGTTTTTCTCATGCCACAAATGTGGTCTTTTGTTTCATTTTTGAGGAGTAATGGTTAAGTATGTGGACCCATGTGCAATATAAAGGAAAACTAAATGAGCTACAGACATATGAAGAAAGATGGGAAAGAAGAGGCAAAGGACAGATGCCTTACATCACATCGATGATGTAACAGTGTAACGTCAGTGTGAGCTGTGTTATTTAAAAGACAGTAAAATGGGATGATGCCGAAATAAGCAAAAGTGGAAGCTCAAGGGAAGAATAAAATAATGTTTCCATTACTGAGGATGTTATAATGGTCATAGTCTGTACCACAGCATGAAGCATCAAGAAAGTGAAGAAATGTAATCACCCTGCAATATGCATTTGGTCACAGTCAATGAGCATAATGGATATGACAGACAAGCAGTACCATAGCTAGTAGGCAAGAAGTGACCAGGAGTGGTTAGATAAATCATACCAGAAGAACCACGTAACGTCTGTGTGCAGGCCTGTGTCTCTGCATTCATAATACTGATTTTTTTTATGCTTTTAGCAAATGATCTGTAATTACACATATATTTGCAGTAAGCTACTTACATTACATTAGATCATATTGTGCATTTTTCTTATCAATGTAATTTTTTTTTAAGAAAGCGAAATCTCCATGGTGTAAAAAGACTGCAGTTGGGTGGTTAGTGTATATCTATAAACACACCTGTTGTTACATTTTACATATTATTATATTTATGACATAACTAGCCATAATTTTGAACAAGAAAGTCACTGAGCTGGCTGTAATTTATTCTAGCTTCGGTGAGATGGGAATATCAAGCAGTGTATCTATATGCAGAATCTGCCAGTTCTCCGTGTGTACATTTGGGTTTCCTCTGGGTGCTCCAGTTTCCTCTCACATTCCAAAGATTTGCTGTAGGTGGACTGGACACTCTAAATTGGCCATAAGAGTGAGTACAAATGTGTGTTAGCCACCCTGTGATGGGAACATTGGCTTTAGATGATGGTCACTGTTGATGTTATACCCTGACCCCACAAGCACTCATCCATCTACTTACTTAACTGAATAACCTGCTTGAAACTTCAACAAGGCACTTTTATTCCTCCCACAGGGAGGGTATGAGAGAAGGAGAGAGTCTCTTAGATCTGATAGCTAAAGTGATTTTATCTGGACTAATCCTTTGTTCTCCGTTCCATATGCAAAAATGGGGCAAAAGGGGTTACGGATGGATGGACTGATGGCTGGATATCATGCTCAGGTGTAGGCAGTAAACGTTGCCCACAACTTTTTTGGTATGGTTACATGGGCCAAGCCTAAGTGGCCAAACAAAGGCAGAGGTGTAAACTTGCAGTACTAACTTGAAAGATGTGATATATTCGTATTGTACAATGACATCACTTAAAAAAGAAATGACATCTTTTTTTAAGTAATGCTGTTGTATGCTAGAACGTCATTACTGTTGCATCTCCTGCTACAGCTGTGAGTGTCTGGGATAGGTTAGCAGTACACTTTGCATTCATATGTCACTGTGCGCGACTGTGCCTGTTCAGTACATCAGTGTAGTACAGCTGCTGCCTATCGTGGTGGTCAGCTTGTTTCGTTAAATAGTTACAGCTGTGCTGCTCATTATGCTTCAAAATGTGTTACAAACAGCGCCGCAAAGAAATACCGCTGTCAGCAAATAGATAGAAATGCTATTTTTACTCTTTACATTGTGACTGGTATGGGCAAAAGAAAGAAGAAGTCCACTCTAATTTCTATGTTTTAGTTGTCATTCTAAAGTACAGATCACGGCAGCTGGTTATGAGCAGCTTGCAGTATTTTTTCTGTGGGTAATACCCTATTTATCATGGATATGGTGATTCCTTTGTCTAGTCAGTCATGTTTTTGGACATAAAGTAGGTCCTGTTGCATAATTATCACTAACTTGCCTTGTTCAGGACTATTGGTCATATCCTTAGAATGCTCTTTCATTTGACTTTGGCCAATGCTGAGTAGACCTTCTGTTTCGTCTCTGAGATGGACAGAGTGATCAGTATTGCTCACAGCACAAGTATACTGCCATATAGTTAGTGCTCTGTAAAACATGTTACCTCTTAGTTTTTGGTTCTTCAGAGGAAATATGTCTGTACTGATGCCCATGTCGTCCTCTTTTTGCCCTGAGTCTGTTGGTGTGAATTTCCCAATAAATCCACATGAAATGAGCAAACTTGCAATCAAAATACTGCAAGGAAATATTTGCCCTCTGGGCAATCCCCTGTATCTTCATGTGGAGGACGGTGACCCCCTATATTCTCTGCTACTTTATATAATCACCTCCACCCTGACCCTATTGCACATGGGGTAAAGCCCTGACTGTGACTCAAAATGACCTGAGTTCTGTTAGCAGTGTGGATGCTGGAATGGTCAGTCAGGGACTGACTAGTCATCTCTGGCTTACTCATTCTGGTACAGTCAGATGGTATGGTCACTGCACTGCTGAATCCGACAGTTGTGTTGAGTGATTGCAGGGTTCAGCTTTCAAGTCAGTTTGGGTGCATACTGCACATAAGACAGGACATGTTTGCATGTATGAAGGTACATTCTCAAGACAATGAAGAGTAGCAGCAGTTTATAAGGAAGCCTTTGGTTGACATGGAGGGAGGTTAGCTACTTGGGAGAGAGAGCCCAAATGAACCTGTTCCCCAGTAAACTCCAAAGGGAACAGATGGGCTTATAAGGCTGTCACCCCTAGCATGGAACAGATAGCCTGTAAGGATATTGCCTTGGTCAGTGAAAGAATGGTTTCCTGTGTTGTCCCTACAGGAGGAATTAATGAGTCAGTTGGCTGCAGGTAGATGTTCTTGGTGTTGGTCATGTGAGGGGGGACATAACAAAAGCAAAATATGATCACCTGCAATATTCCAGTTATCTACCTATCTCCTTACCTCATCAAATTAGAAGATAAAAAGTCATTTCTGAAAAGCAGAGTTCTAATGTGTCTGATTCATACACTTGCTTTTTGGTAGAAGCCATGACTCCTGTGGGAAGTATTGTCTATTACTTTAAAAGCTAAGTCCATAATGCACACTAGAAAGCATGCTTGTAAGGTAAAAATGTGCTTAACTTCTAGTTCATAACATATGATGTACGGTGACTGGTGTTTAGACATATTGGATTGCCTTATGCTAGTGATCCGTCTGGCATAGGTTTGGAAAGGGATCAATATACTGTATTCAATCTTAAAATGATCTTCTTTCCTTCAGGAAGGTGCTAAAATCCTATGTGAAACACAAATCTAGCTACAGCTACTGAGGCAGCATCCCATAATTCAGATTCCCAGAGAAGTGGCCACTTCTCTTAAGTAAGGTACTTTACTCTAGCAGCTGCATAAACTACAATTTCTTTATGAATGCATGCTTAGTGTATTTATGTTTTGACTTAAATTAGTATTTATGGTATAGCTGAGGTTGCATATCCTAGATATTAGGGATGTAAGAAGGTGCATAGTTAAACGACGGCACCACATTTCACATGTTTGATAAAGTAAGACACACACACACACACACACACACACACACACACACACACACACACACACACACACACACACACATATGCTCACAGACACACCCACCTGCACAAGTGCACGCACACACACACACACACACACACACTTGCACACACGCACAGTTTTTGAAAAGTGTAGAAATCACAAAGATCATAATAAACTCTGTAAAATAAATGTAATGTATCAAACAATCATTTACCTCAGATCCCAGTGTATTTGAATAGTCTGTACTTTACAACTGAATCAACTTTACATGCCTTTCTTCAGGATCAGTTATGAACACCATGGGATTCTCAATACCATAATATACCCTACCCTTTCTGTGCGTACAACTCTTGGTAATTACAGCAGCCTACACTTAACATCATCTAATGTGGCACTTCTTCAGTATGAACAATTTTTATATTACATTGTGTTATTTTTGATTTTCAGATTTTATAATGCTTGCTATCAAGTTCTCAAACAACAGGTGTTACTGCTTGACTAGAGTGTTCTTGCTGTAACTATTTTATCAAAAAGTAAATAATGATTTCAGGCAAGCCATATAGTACCTAACAAGGAATTATGTGTGAAAATTTGCATCTGACAGAATCACACTTGCTGTTCTTTTGGGGTTTTTTGAACATTTTGTTTCATCATCAGCTTATTTCATTGCAGTTTATCTAACTGACCGCCTTTGTAATAATGTTGGTAAAGGATGCACATTTCTTTATGTATTTTTGGCTATTTATGATTTAGAGCATGTTTTGCAATACTTGAAAATTACTTGCGTATTTTAAAGATATGGAAGTCCATTCCTAAGAAAGCAGTAACTGGAAGACTGATTGCAGCAGAGGTAACCATAACATATGGTTTTTTATGTATGAGACATATCTAAATACCTTCTACATATTATATTATGTTCCATGACTAAATACATTGGGGTATGTGCTTATTTATTTGATTTATGAGTGTATGGATGGTTGTGTTTGTGCACTCATGTCATAACAAGCTGGGCATATTAGTCTAGTACCTAGCTGTATAGGGTGAGACAGAGAAATTGATTTGATCCATACATGTCTGTAATAATCTCACTTATGAACTCTTAATGTAATGGATAAAAATATAGTTCTGGTCAGAGGTTTAGCTCTGTAAAATTTATAGCCATGGAACAACAGTTAGAAAAATGTAAGAGTATATGTGATTTTATTGCAACTTGAAAGTTTGTAGTCTTGATGACCTGTTGTACGGAAGGAATAGAAGTAATGTACTCCAAGTTATCATGTATTTATTCACTGATGTCTGAGATAATTACCTCCGGTGTATGCTCCATATATGGGGTTTAAATGTCCCTGTTCAGGTTCAGGTGTTAATAAAGTCAAAGTAAAATTTATTACCATTCAGAAATCACACAAATGCAAAAAATGAACAAAATTCTGTGTCTCCAGACTCAGTATGCAGACAACATGTAGACTGTTTTCACAGACATTTATACACGTAACACCTAGCTGAGTTTTTGTAGCCTTTGTAAATACCTATCTAATTCAGACACTAGATCTATTTCAGGAATACAAGGTGCATGTCTCTAAGGTTCAGTTAAGCAAAAAGAAGGCATTTAGTATTTTCAGAAACTGGCAAACATTAATTTGTTAACAAGGTTATTGAAGTCACCCATGGTCCTTTTTCAGTGAAGTTCTGAGCCAAAAGGTCCATTCATCTTCTTCTTCTTCTTTTGGCTTTTCCTGGTTAGGGATCGCCACAGAGGATCATATGCCCGCTCGGGATTGGCAGTGGATTTTTATGGTGTCGAGTTGCCAGCCCGGCGCCCAACCATCCACAGAAGGCACGCACACACACACACACACACACACACACACACACACACACACACACACACACACACACACACACACACACGCACTTACACCTAGGGCCAATTTAGAGTGTCCAATCCACCTACAGCATGTCTTTGAGATGTGGGAGGAAACCCACGCGACCACAGGGAGGACATGCATACAAAGTACAAATCATATGTCAGACACAAATTGAGTACATACTGTGATACTGCACCAAAAAAGTTTTAATAGTCCATTTTGTCATGACAAAAGGCACGTTTAGTACAAATACCTCTGGCTACAGTACAGAAGTGATGGACTGTAAGAGAGGAGTATAAAATGAGCTGTGTGTTATGGTAAGGGTTTAGAGATACTAGCTGGCAATAGAAGATGGCAGCATGGAAAATAGCTGATTAGGATTAAGTACTAAAATGATATAATCTGGTTATCCAGGTTATTATTCAGGTAATGAGTGAAATTGGTGAGGTCAGGGGTAACCAAGGCACATTTTTAATGCAGCACAAGTCCTGCCATCAGTTCTACCTCTCCATCCCTTATATTGTCAAGTCTACAAACAAGGTACTGAAAATGAAATTAGTTTTCATTTATTTTTTCATTAGTCAGTCTTTGGACTAGGTGTCATTTGAAGCCACTGTCCCACAGTTTACATAAAGATGGCACTAAATGTGCGAGGCTAGAGGTTCCGTTTATTAACTCCTGCTTACTGACATTCCTTTTTTCCTGCTAAAGTGGTACTGAGAAACATCTCCCTTTTCCCCTGCAAGTCCCAAATCCTGTCTCAATCACTGCTTAGAATTGCTTGTCTTTTTTCAGATTCAGTAGCTAAGTCGTGAAGATGTCTTATATTACTGCAGCCTGAAGCATTAAACTGTTTTATTCAACAAACTATGTTATATTTGGCCAGTAGGTATCTGAGTCCTGTGTAGAACTGCATTTTTTATTTTACATTCAAGTCTGGGAGTCCAGTGTAAGATTGCGTTTTTTTATTTTATCAAAGTGCTATTTAGTTTTCTGTCTCTGCCATGGACAGATGACATCGTTCCCCCTAGTGTCACTGGTATGGATATGGATCTGTACTGATAGATAGGGTAGAGCTACCTTAATGGAAGTGTGGGACTTAGGAAGGAGAAATGTTATCTAAGTAATGGAGTGATAATCCAGGAGTAACATTGCTCACCTCTGTTTTAATCTGATGCTAGATATTTTTAGCACCCATTTATCAATGAGGTGGCAAAGTCATTATCTGGTCACTTGTCATTTAATTACATGAGACAGGACAGTTACTACAGAATATTTGTCAGGCTGTACCTATTATAACTGACAGGATCCATACCGTATATCATTTATATTCATTGTGTTTTATACGGCTTGTTCATTTACATTGCTGGCTGTAGTTTTCTTACAGGGTCTCCCCATAAACAGGTGTAGTGCTACTGTGGCATTTAACAAGCCACCAGAATAGTGAATGAATGAATGAATGAATAATAAAAAATAAATAAATAAATAAATATACTTAGGACAGCAGATAAATACTTCAGGTCAGTAACAAGGGCAGTGAACCCTGTTCTGCATGTCTACAGTGACAGAGCAAACATACCTAAAGATAATGATCTTTTTAAACAAACTGCGTATGTAGGTACAAGTGCTTTTGCCTAAATGAATAACCTGGTCAAACGGATCAAAAAGTTAGAGACTAGGCCTAGCCGTTTCAAAAAGACATGATATCAGTGAGCTAGAATAACACTATTTAATCCAGTATTATACAACTAATAAGAATTTAGTAAGGTTAAAGATTTTTTTTTTATCCCAGTGCCAGATAGGAAGCAGCATCACGCATAGGAAATAAAAGAAACACTAAGGGTCAGCAGAACCAGTGCCCTTCAACTAAGGGAGGAACTGACAGATGAGTAAAGAAAGATCAGAGAAGACCAAGGATGGGGCAAGTAAAGTTTTACCAGGAGTCTGATGTAGTAGGGGGGGGGTGACTACTGTTCAGTAAACGCTTAATGTTTTTGTGATGATATGATGCTGGTGTGCCATTTCTGAAGCAGGTAGTATGATCATAGAGCAATGTCAGTGACACAGCAGGTAGCAATTTGATACAGAAGGCTGTGGGTTCTATTCCGAATCAGGTAGATGGATAACTCACACTACAGTGTAGCAGAATGGAGGTTTTGCACTCTTCGAGAACAGAGTGCTTCACAATATAAGTTTTATTAGTTTTTTTTTTTTATTTCTGAGGCAGTATACAGAGATAGTTTTCTTATTTACATTAGTACAGTAATGCCAACTGTGGTACTTTGGTTATTTCTTTTCTCTCTTTTTTTTTAGGGTGGTGGTACTAGATTTAAGGATTTGCTTAAAAAATCTTCATTTGAAAGACTTAATTGCCCTGGGAATCATATATCATAGCACTTAGGCTGCTTTTGAGTGAAGTGAAATAGAAACCAGCTTAAGTCAATTTTTTTACCAAGACTAAATGCAGGACTTGGCTTTGATAAATCCTTGTAGTGCTGACAGCTGTACAGGGGCAGGAAATATTAAAAGGTGTGAGTTCTCACATTTAATTCTAGGAGAACTAAGGCAATATATTTTATTGAAACTAATAGCTATCAAATGCATCTGCTTCAAGAAAGGTTTAGCACATTTATGAAAAAGTTATGAAGTTTAAAACCTTTATTCAGGCTAACCAATAATGTTGTTTTTTTTTTTTTTTGGTTTAACAGTTGCTAATCACTAAGACATCCTAAAAATTCTTGCAGGTATTTTTTTTCGCGAGACACCACTTTGTAGCAAAACATGTAAATCTTCAGTCACTGTTTGTTTGTAGATTGTTGGCAAACAGAATGACTCTTTTGCATCATATAATTAGAGCTAACCACTGATCCAGATGTGCTGCCTCTGTGTTTTCAGTCCACGCATCACTCTCAACATCTGGCCATTAAAAATCATAATACTGGCCTTTAAAAATCATAGCACAGGTTGAGAAAGTGGAACATGTTCTTATTCTTCAGAATACATAATTGTGACATTTTACACCATATTCCTAGGAACATATGAACATTACTAGTCAAACAATCACAAGAACCATGTGATGCCTTGCCATGTAACTTAAATGTTCTTGCCACTCTTTTCAAGCACTTAATACTGCTGACCTCAGACTAATTCAGTTAGCGATAAGGAATCTTGTCTAGACTTACTTTAATTATGATCATGTAGAATTGTCTGACTTTGGGCAGCTGTCGTGGTGCAGTGGTTAGCATTGCTGCCTCACAGCAAGAGGTTCTCCAGTTCGATCCTCGGCTGGGATACCTTCTGTGCGGAGTCTGCATGTCCTCTCTGTGGTCACGTGGGTTTCCTCCAGGTGCTCTGGTTTCCTCCCACATCCCAAAGACATGCTGTAGGTGGATTGGACACTCTAAATTAGCCCTGTGTGTGTGTGTGTGTGTGTGTGTGTGTGTGTGTGTGTGTGTGTGTGTGTGTGTGTGTGTGTGTGCGTGTGTGTCTGTGTGCCTCCTGTGGAAGGTTGGGCTCTGGGCTGGCAACTTGACACTGTAAAACTCCACTGCCAATCATGAGCAGTCAGGTGATCTGCTGTGGCAACCCCTAAGTGGGAAAAGCCAGAAGAAGAAGAACTGCCTTGACTTTATGAAGACAATCTGTAGGAGGAGTAAAGATAAGTCTGATTTCACAGATTGTACCACTGTGCTTAAATCAAAGCAGGTATGAGTCCAAGAGCTGGAAGACCACTTATTATTAATGCTCAGTGCCATTTTAGACACTCCTTAATTGTTTGTTTTCTGTTGTAAATACCCTATCATCTGTGACTTGTGAAGAAATGGTAGAGAGCTGGGGCATATAGGTACACCAGAACAGTGCTGTGGAGAAAAAAAAAAGCAGACAAGAAGTGACCTGGTGGAACAGTTAGCCTCCATCTCTTCCAAGTCTGCTGTATCATCAGTTTTCTGTCTGAATGTGAAAACATCTGCTGTACTGAGGTGGTCAGAAAGGACAAATTATAGGTATGGCTGAAGTGAAATTCTCTGAGCAAGATATAAACAAAACAGTGGATGCTTTCTTTTGTAACTTCACATGCTAATGTGAATTAAATTTTAATTTACCTTATACAGAATATTTTATGCACTGTTTTAACCACAAATTATAAAGTTCTTGAAAAGTGGGAAGCAATCATATGACTTGTACAAAGAACTCAGTCAAAACATAAGGCTGATGAAAACTGAATATATATTTACAGATTTGTTTTGATGGATGTTGACCATTCATAACATAAATGCATCAAGTAAGATGAGTGGCATGTATTTCACTAGCAGTTGTTGTGCTTCAACAGTTCAGGACAGCAACAGTCCACCAGTATGTGTACTTGTCTTTCTGCTTTTTGTAATTTTGAGCTTTCTGTTTTTAGGCTGTGCTTGAGATGGTGTGTCATACATACACATATTGTTTGCATATTAATACCATCTAATAATTGGAGTGCCATGATTACACTCTTATACTGGCAAAAAGATAAACTAATTAAGTGCTTCATTATTGCAAGTCCTGATCTTAACAATTGTTAAGTACACCCCCATAACCATTGTTAAGTACACCCCTGTGACCATTAAGAGCACTCTCTTAACCATGGTTAAGGACACCCCTGTAACCACTGTTAAGACTGGGTCTTGCACTAGTCACTAAGAAGAGACAGCGTCGGCCAGTGAACCATAGTGAAAGAACTCAAAAACAGCTCTGTTTCTGCCTGTTGTGCCTGCAGTCTATCCCTGCCTGTGTGTCAAAATAATGCCCTAATGTGTGTTGCTGTCCATTTGACAGTGCTCAATAAGTGCTTTACCTGCTTTGAAAGCCAGCAAAATACTTTATGTTTTTTTTTCTTTTTACTTTAACTGGTAGTACATGGAGCAGATAAAGCCCCATGCACTACAAACAATTATGATCGGGTCTTTGATTGTAACCACTTTATTATATATTCTTGACACGGATGCCAACGTTCATCTCTCAAGCTTCACTCCCAAGGTGATTTTCTTGGAATCCATATCTTGAACACATAACAACATGGTTACAGTCGGAGACCCACCCATAATCCTCTGTTATACACTTTCTTTACAGATGAAGTGTAAGTGAATGGTGGTTGAAATTGTTTCTAATTTTCTGACTACTACTGTATTAGTTACTTTGCTGCATTGTGTGTGTGAAGCAAGAATTATGTCCCCTTGTGTAAATATCACCATATGATTGATGGGTTTACTGTGGATATAGCTGTATGTAGTACCATAAACATCCCTTTAAGTGGTTATTATAATAGTCAGTGTTATGTATCTTTTTATCTACATCTAGTCATATATCTGAAGGAAGCCTAATCAATATAAATAGGCCCATCTCAATGATGACTGTATATAAACAGCGTGTATACAGCTGTAGTATTACATCTACAGCATGGCACTGCATGCAGTTACTGAACTTCATGGCGATGTTTGCTTGGGTACATTCATGAAATACATATTAATAATTGTCTGAGGTCCTTCTGTGATGCCAGGCTGGAGCTTACATGGATTATTTAATTACACAAGGAAACAAGACATTGCCTGTTGTATTTATTTATTTAAAGTTCATTAACCCAGAGATGTGGACCTGCCCAGGAACTCTTTTCAGCCATGACCTGAAATAAAGTCAGACGTGTTACAGCATGTCAAAAAATATAGTAACATGCTTACACATATAAATCAGTAGGCAGATTATAACATTTGCAACATTCCTAAACACAATGTGCAACTGGAAAAGTAATACACAGTATAAAGTAACAATATTCAGTTATTTGACTGAGTCATTTTTCAGAAAAAGCGAATCTGATGACTCCAATTAAATGAATTGGAGCTTGCTGAAAGTTTTGTAACTTTTCTCCAGGTTTTGTGAGCTTGGAGTTTGATTCACTAGTTAAGGGAGCGCTGTGGAGAGCCTCCCCCATATAACGAAGTGTGAAGGGGCTTTTCTGTCATCTTAAAAAAAATTGACAAGTGCTCATTTGATCACTTATGTTCATTAGCTTGTACTACACTGACATGTAATCATCATCATCAACTTCTGTTTTCCCATTTTACTACATGGGGTTGAGGTGTCATGTCAACTGTTGCCAACTCTCTCAATTCAGTGCCACTCTTCTACCTACTGCAACACTCATGCCTAACTGTTGAAGGTCTTGCCTCACACAATCCATCCAGTTCTTTGCTGGATTTCCTCTTGCCTTCTTCTTGTCTGTCCCAAATATTCTTCATCAGATTGTTTTCTGCTTTTCTGCACATGTGCCTGAACCACTGTAATATGTTGCTCTCTTTGATATTCTCTGAAATTGGAGCTACTTTGGTTTCTGCTCTTATGTCCTTATTTCTTCGTCTGTCCCACAGTGTGCATCCTACCACCCTTCTCAGGTACTTCATTTCCATCACCTCTAGCTTTCTCAACTGCTCTGCCTTTCCTGCCCAGGTTTCTGTACTATACAGTAGTACTAGTCTCACCTCTGTTTTGTACATCTTACTTTTCATCTTCTTTGGCATTCTTCTCTCATACACTACCCATGACACTCTGTGCCAGCTTTGAACTCCTCATATAGACTTCCTTTCTCCTCAACCACCCCTTTCATGTACTTGAAGCTGTTAACCCATTCAACTACTTTCCCTTCCGTCTCAGTTTTCAGCCACTTCTGATTTCCGTCATTTACTGCCGTTACAAGCTGCCTTACCTGTACTCAGGTTTAGCCCATGTGCCTTCAGTTTCACATTCCACTCTCCTATCGTTTGCTGAAGTCCTTACTCAGAGTCTGCCTGTAATGCCAGATTGTCTGCATAGAGCAGTTTTGTTGATCTGTCCCCTACAACCTGTTAGCTAATGCAGTCCATCACCAGTATGAACAGCAGTGGACTCAGAGCTGAATCCTGATGCACACCAACTTGCACTGGGAACCCGTCTCTGAGACCAAACACTATTCATGCTTGAGTCATTAGGTCCTTGTACATAGCCTGCACTAATTCTGCCGATGTTTTCACACTAACAGGCAGATATTTCTATTCACATACTAGATGAGGATAGACTATGTACATATTAACTATGTAAAAGGCAGTCAAACATTTAAAGAATAGATGGGCCACAGACTCAGCATTTTTTTCAGAGAATGCATTTTCGTCACTGCAGAATAATTCCTACACTGCTATATATTAAAAAGCATGACTCTGCTGTTTCTGCCCTTGTGTTGTGTTTCTGTACTTTCCATCTTCCTCAGAAAGACATCATGTAGATTTGAATGGCATATTGTGATACTTTCCGTAGTAACTTGCAATTAACTGGACTTTGCAGTTTTACACCACTGGAAAGTTAAATGCCAGTTTTACGTGGAAGATAACATTCTATAGTAACTTGCTGCTTATCTTACCCCATCTTGTCCATCACATTTGAAGGTATTTGTTGCTTTTTGATCTTGCTAACTCTCTGGGGTCATAAACCTACTGTGTCTTACAAGAATTATCAAGCATTTTAATAAATACTACAATTTACAACTGTCTTCTGTTCCTCTCCTAGGATACATCAGATAGCCAAACAGAGCCGTGTGCTTATAAAAGTGTTAATGACAAAATGTGAGCAGTGCGGTGATATTGCTCGTGCTTAAAGCGACCCTATAAACCCGCACTTTAAGTCTTATATAACACTGACCACTCACTTCTGTCAGCATTTAATTCTTTTATCAGACCTGAAAGCCTACCCTGCTGCACTGAATGCCATATGTACTCCTGGGGTACCTTAGCAGAAGTGAGGAAATGACTCCAAGTATAGTGCAGGCATTTTAATGCACAAGAGCCCTGCAGCAATCATACACAGCAGCGTGATTAGCTAATGCTTCTTCATTAAATGTACCATTCAAGTGTGTTAAGTATTAGAAGCAAAAGCAGTCTTAATAAGATTGTGTCACTTTACTTTTGTCCTACAGTTATTAATAATCATACATTTTCAAGAGTAGACACTTATAGAATATGTGCTAGGAAGACAAGTATTATTTTTGTGTTGAAAGTTAACTGGCATGCAGGACAAGTTCAAAGGAGGAATTAATGATTAGGCTATTCTTATATATTGTTGTTTTGAGTAGCATCACCATTCAGAATTGGATTATTGAGACAAAGATTTTTCTGGCAGGATGATAAAGATATACCTTTCTGGTGCTTTGTTTTAAGCAAAAATGTAAAATGGAATTCAAGCTGCAAACATACCTCTCAACCTCTTAGAGCTAGAAATCTGGATAAAGCCATAAATAAAAGTGGGACAAAGATCCAAAAATAGGGACAAATTTTAAGTACTGCTCTTACAAACTTAAAAAAGTTGATAGAACAGGTTTTACATTAGCATGGATTTTCTAAAGGGTAGGAAGTCTGAAATTCAAATGTGTCTGTCATTATTTTCTACCTTCAGTCTTTAATGATTTGCCAGTAATTTGCCAGAAAACCACAATTTTATGAAAGCCAGACTGAAAATATGAGCCAAAAATCTGGATATTCTGTGAAAATCTGTATAGCTGAGAGGTATGGCATCAGGATGCATATTCTGTAGCTGCAAAGTGTTCCGCCTGCCTTCCATTTTATGTACATTTTCACAGGGCAACGAACTTCTGCATATACAGGTACTCAGTTGAGTCCATTCTGCAACGTGTTGAAACTGAGAGAGAGAGACCAAGAAGGAGATAAATTATTGTGGTCGTGAGGGCCTTTCATTCTTATTTGTATCTCTCAAGGTTCTGCATGTAGCTATAGGATTCATTTGAGTGAACTGATGAGAACTTGTGCCGAGTGCAGAAAAGCAACCCTTTTGATGTGTGTGTGGGCTGCAGATTAAAGAAATTTGAACAACCTCTTCAGATTAGTCAACCAAGAAAGCTTGTTGTTTCTTAAGTCAAGCTGCATTTCAGATAAGAGAGAGTAAAGCTAATTACTGTCTTTTCTTTTTATTCTTAAGATTTTGTTTGAGATAACCTGATCAGAGAAGAGTCTATGACATTCATAATTTTATTTATATGGGAAAAAGTATGCATTCTGTTTGACAGCTAGTTCGTTCATTCAAGAGATGACCTTGTTATAGAGGTGAGAAACTGAGCTTAATATTAGGCTGGTATGAAAAGGGTACTAGTGTGATGGTAACCTCATTATTTGGTTGCTTCTCTTTGAAGTGGTACAGAAACTAGCGTTAGAGAAAATGCTGGAATTTCTTAGTTTTTGGAGCTGAGGAATAACCTTAAACATATAGATGGTGTATGTGTTGGTTTATAGACCACGTATATACTAATGTTGCTGTATGCTGTGTATAAGAACTCAGATGCTTCAGGGAGAACTTTACAGTTGTTTATATTTTTAAAACATCAGCAGACTGGTGAATCTACTTTGTGTTGCCAGAAGTCATGGCCGATATACATTAAGTACTGTGCAGGGCTTCCTCTTGTGTCTCTTGAATGACCAAGAGTTAACTCAATTTAACTTCCTTGTGTTACTTGGTTGCCATGAAATGACACCAGGTTATACCAGGTTCAGTTACGCTGCCCATAAACAGAAGTATGAATTACGTCTTACTCACTAAAGTTTTTTAATAATTAGATATTTGGGCTGATCAAAAGTTGATAGATTTTGTTCACAACATGGGCACAAGACAAGAAAAGAAATACAAATTAATAAGGCAAAGGTGAATTATAAACAAGATGTAAACATTCATATGTGCACCATATTACATGTTATTAAGACAATATATATCATTTCTTATACTGGAATGCAGGTAATGAATATATTATGGATCCTGTTAAATGTTCTGTCTTGATAAATCTTATTTTACGTTACCACATTCTACATAGACTGAAACTTGTACAAGGTTAAAAAAGTTTTGCTCGTGCGGCTTAAGGCTTCTGTATCTTTTAGTGGTCGTTTTACCCTCACAAATCCCTCCCATCTATATTACAAACACAGTGGCTGCAGCACCTCAGGGAAGAATCAAAAGCCCTTCTCAGCATCTGAAGTTTCCATATTCAGTATTTCATGGCTCACCATTTATACACCTCCCTCCATTACAGCTTCTAAAGACCACTCAGACGTGTCACAGCTGCTGTCAGACATCTGGAAATATGTTAAAACATTGTAGAAAGGGTGATAATGTTTCATTCTGCCATGTAACTCAGTCCATAATTTATTCATTTGTTTATAAATTTTAGTAAATGCAGATTTGCGTTAGGCAAGAAGCAATATATGACTGGAGACATCTCAGATATGTTGGGATGCTAAGTGTAGTTTGTAACAAAAGGGCACCGAAAAGCAGAATGGTTGCTTCAGACCCTGAGTTAACTGCTGATCCAGGTGTCACATGATCTTGTCGAAGGAAAAGAATGAGAGGTGAAACCGTCCTCCCTTTCCCAGGGGAGGGTGGGAATACAAGATTTATAACTGCTTTACTGAACTCTTGAGAAACCAAAGAGGCAGCAGGTGAGTAACGTAGAAAGTGAGAAAACAGTCAACCCTCCTTTGCCTCTGCATGTGGGAAATGTGCTTCTTACAATTTTATGTCCATGGAGACAGTACATACAGTAGATGTCTTGGTGGGGTCAGCAGATAGGAGTGCATGCAGAAATGTTTTTGTCCTTCTACTGTGATAGGTGCCAAGCTCCTAAAATCCATGCTTTTTTTCCATTTAGGGGGATAATAAATAACACTTGTAGCCAGTAGGTCAGGTTCTGAATGCCTAAGGAATCAGGGCAAAATATTCCCTTAGAGGTGTACTGAATTTTGCAAAGCAGAAAGCAGGCATAAACAGAGCTGTAATAGTAAAATTGCAATAAGGACCTGCTACAAAAGGCATGTCTGCAATTCCAAAAAAAAAAATCTAAAAACTGAAAATAAAATCCTTAAATTTGTTCACCTCAACTCTCACAGAGAAAATCACCACCTTATTACCTCAAAATCCAACTGGATCCTAGTCCATAGCAGCTATTAGTTCTGCTCAGCACCCTCACTTTTAAGTTAGTCAGTCACAGCCACTGTACCCCCCCCAAAAAAGTATGCTTCATTTTAGAAGTGCATCCTATTCTGTATAAAACTCCAGTGACACTCTTCTAGCCAGACCCCCCTTCACTTTAACAAATGTAGAAAACTCATTTGTTAAACTTCATACAGCCTGGAACTTCATTCCAGAAAACATCAGGGCCAAAACAAATCCTTAAAGGCTCAGGAAACACATCATAAAACAGTTCAAACAATGTTCAAAATGCACTTGCTATGATATCCCTAGATAAAAATCACCCCTACAATCTGCTATTGTAAATATATTGTTAATAGCTGCTGGATGTGAAACTGCTGTCATTTTCTGTAAATATATTGTTAATAGCTGCTGAACGTTAAACTGCTGTCATTTTCTGTAAATATATTGTTAATAGCTGCTGGATGTTAAACGGATGTCATTTTCTGTAAATACATTGTTAATAGCTGCTGAATGTTAAACTGCTGTCATTTTCTGTAAATATATTGTCAGTAGCTGCTGAATGTTAAACTGCTGTCATTTTCTGCAAATATATTGATAATAGCTGCTGAATGTTAAACTGCTGTCATTTTCTGTAAATACATTGTTAATAGCTGCTGAACGTTAAACTGCTGTCATTTTCTGTAAATATATTGTCAGTAGCTGCTGAACATTAAACTGCTGTCATTTTCTGTAAATGTATTGTTAATAGCTGCTGAATGTTAAACTGCTGTCATTTTCTTTAAATATCTTGTTAATAGCTGCTGAACGTTAAACTGCTGTCATTTTCTGTGAATATATTGTTAATAGCTGCTGAACATTAAACTGCTGTCATTTTCTGTAAATGTATTGTTAATAGCTGCTGAACGTTAAACTGCTGTCATTTTCTTTAAATATCTTGTTAATAGCTGCTGAACGTTAAACTGCTGTCATTGTCTGTAAATACATTGTTAATAGCTGCTGGATGTTAAACTGCTGTCATTTTCTGTAAATATATTGTTAATAGCTGCTGAATGTTAAACTGCTGTCATTGTCTGTAAATACATTGTTAATAGCTGCTGGATGTTAAACTGCTGTCATTTTTCTGTGAATATATTGTCAGTAGCTGCTGAATGTTAAACTGCTGTCATTTTCTGTAAAATTATTGTTAATAGCTGTTGAACGTTAAACTGCTGTCATTTTCTGTAAATATATTGTTAATAGCTACTGGATGTTAAACTGCAGTCATTTTCTGTAAATCTATTGTTAATAGCTGCTGAATGTTAAACTGCTGTCATTTTCTGTAAACCTATTGTTAATAGCTGCTGAACGTTAAACTGCTGCCATTTTCTGTAAATCTATTGTTAATAGCTGCTGGATGTTAAACTGCTGTCATTTTCTGTAAATATATTGTTAATAGCTGCTGAACATTAAACTGCTGTCACTTTCTGTAAATATATTGTTAATAGCTGCTGAACGTTAAACTGCTGTCATTTTCTGCAAATCTATTGTTAATAGTTGCTGAACGTTAAACTGCTTTCATTTTCTGTAAATATATTGTCAGTAGCTGCTGAATGTTAAACTGGTGTCATTGTCTGTAAATATATATTTAATAGCTGCTGAACGTTAAACTGCTGTCATTTTCTGTAAATCTATTGTTAATAGCTGCTGAACGTTAAACTGCTTTCATTTTCTGTAAATATATTGTCAGTAGCTGCTGAATGTTAAACTGCTGTAATTTTCTGCAAATATATTGTTAATAGCTGCTGAACGTTAAACTGCTGTCATTGTCTGTAAATATATTGTTAATAGCTGCTGAATGTTAAACTGCTGTCATTGTCTGTAAATATATTGTTAATAGCTGCTGAATGTTAAGCTGCTGTCATTTTCTGCAAATATATTGTTAATAGCTGCTGAACGTCAAACTGCTGTCATTTTCTGTAAATATACTGTTAGCTGCTGAATGTTAAACTGCTGTCATTGTCTGTAAATATATTGTTAATAGCTGCTGAACGTTTAACTGATGTGATTTTCTGTAAATATATTGTTAATAGCTGCTGAAGGTTAAACTGCTGTCATTTTCCATAAATCTATTGTTAATAGCTGCTGAATGTTAAACTGCTGTCATTTTCCATAAATCTATTGTTAATAGCCGCTGAATGTTAAACTACTGTCATTTTCTGTAAATATATTGTTAATAGCTGCTGAACGTTAAACTGCTGTCATTTTCTGTAAATATATTGTTAATAACTGCTGAATGTTAAACTGCTGTCATTTTCTGTAAATATATTGTTAATAGTTGATGAACGTTAAACTGATGTCATTTTCTGTAAATATATTGTTAATAGCTGCTGAATGTTAAACTGCTGTCATTTTCTGTAAAATATATTGTTAGCTGCTGAACTTTAAACTGCTGTCATTTTCTGTAAATATATTGTTAATAGCTGCTGAATGTTAAACTGCTGTCATTTTCTGTAAATCTATTGTTAATAGCTGCTGAACGTTAAACTGCTGTCATTTTCTGTAAATCTATTGTTAATAGCTGCTGGATGTTAAAATGCTGTCATTTTCTGTAAATATATTGTTAATAGCTGCTGAACGTTAAACTGCTGTCACTTTCTGTAAATATATTGTTAATAGCTGCTGAACGTTAAACTGCTGTCATTTTCTGTAAATCTATTGTTAATAGCTGCTGAACGTTAAACTGCTTTTATTTTATGTAGATATATTGTCAGTAGCTGCTGAGTGTTAAACTGGTGTCATTGTCTGTAAATATATATTTAATAGCTGCTTAATGTTAAACTGCTGTCATTTTCTGTAAATATATTGTTAATAGTTGCTGAACGTTAAACTGCTGTCATTTTCTGTAAATCTATTGTTAATAGCTGCTGAACGTTAAACTGCTTTCATTTTCTGTAAATATATTGTCAGTAGCTGCTGAATGTTAAACTGGTGTTAAACAAGAGGTTAAACTTGTTAAACAAGAGGAGAAAATATACTAGACCTGATCATCACAAACATGGGGACAAAATGCTCCACACCAGAAGTATATCCCTCATTGGTGAGATCAGACCATAAATTAATCTCACTGGAGATCCACATCCCGCCCCCACCCCCAGCAAAAAAGACCACAGTGAAGAACTTCTCAAAAGCAAACTTCACACTTCTTAAGAATGGAGTGGTATCCTTCAAGGCCCCCGAGCCTGTGGAAACCACAACCCACGCTGCTGAAACCCTTACAAATGCCTTCTACGAGCACCTCCAGGAATGTATGGATCAAGCAATCCCTAATAAAATCAAGACCCTTTCCACCAAAGGCAGGCGCCCGGTCTGGTGGACCCCAGCCATAAACAAACTCTACAATAAGAGGAGAAAGCTACTACATGACAGAGCAAAATCCCTAAAAGGGAAGGCATCTCTGATCAATACTAGCAAAAAACTACGATCACTCATAAAATCATCCAAGGCCAACTTTGAGAGAAAAATCGCTAATGACACAAAAGACAATCATAAAGCCTTCTTTAGCTATGTTAGAAACCTGGGTGGAAACTCCCAGATATGCTCAGAATTAGTCCAAAATGATAAAAATCACTGAACCCACAGACATTGCCAACATACTGGCAGACAGGTTCAGTGCAAATTTCTCCCAAAGGAGAAATATCTATCCCACCAGAGTCTAGCCTCCCAAACATCTCAGATGCCCAGGTGAGAGCTGCTCTCTCTAAAGCAAAAACACAGTATCAATGGGACCGGACGGTGTCCCCGGCTGTGTGCTACACGAACTCAATGAGGAACTAAACCCACACATAAGGCTGCTGTTTAATCTTAGCCTTACTACAGGATACGTGCCAAAGAATGGCGTCGGCAACTGTGGTCCCACTCCACAAAGGCGGTGCTTCTACGGACCCTGGAAATTACCGCCCCATAAGCTTGACGAGCCTTGTCTGCAAAGCTATGGAGAGGATCATAATGGAACTCATAAATAAAGACATTGGGGACCTACAGACACTGGATCCTACCCAATTTGGCTTTGTCAAGGGCAGATCCTGCCTCTTGAACTTGGTCAACTTTTTCGAAACAGTCACTAAGGCCATTGATGAGGGTAAGGCAGTTCACACAGCCTATCTTGACCTAGCAAAAGCGTTCGACACAATACCCCACTCGGGCATCATAGAAAAGCTCACCAGCTTAGATGTAAACCCATATGTCACAAGATGGGTTGCAAACTGGCTCAAGGACAGAACACACAGGGTTAGAGTTGCTGGTACCATGTCAGACTCTAAGCCGGTCACGAGCGGTGTCCCACAGGGCTCAGTCCTGGGCCCCCTCTTGTTCAGCATTTATTTTTCTGAAGTGCAGGCAAACATAGGGGGATTGTGGCTGACAAAATTTGCAGATGACTGCAAACTGGGCACCATAATTGACACTTCATCAGACACAGACATCCTCCAGAGAGGTCTCATAGAAATGGATAACTGGTGCCAGAGCCATGGCCTTAAGCTAAAT
>NC_056729.1:548907264-548967435 GCF_019279795.1 Protopterus annectens | reverse complement strand
TTGGCCAAGGCCTTTGACACAATCCCCCACTGGGGCATCATCAAAAAGCTAACACAACTTAGTGTAAATCCCTATCTCATCAGGTGGGTGGCCAACTGGCTCACCGACAGGACCCTCAAGGTCAAAATAGGTGCTTCCATATCTGATAGCAGACCTGTCACTAGTGGAGTTCCCCAGGGATCTGTCCTGGGACCCCTACTGTTTGGCATCTACTTCTCAGAGGCCCAGGCAAAGATAAAAAGCCTGTGGCTGACAAAGTTTGTGGATGACTGTAAGTTGGGTGCTGTCATTGACTCCCCAAATGATGATAACACACTGCAAGAGGGTCTTACAGCAACTAATGACTGGTGACATAGTCATGACCTCTAGATAATGGAAAAAAATGTATCATCATACCATTTAGCAAAAACATGGCCCCTACTGATTACCACATTAATGGCAACTCCTTAAACACATAACCTGCGATGAGAGACCTGGGTACTCAGGTTGATAACAATCTCATATTCGACCATCATATAACGGCAGTGGTCAGAAAAGCCTATTATTTGGTTCATCTCATAAGTAAAGGGATTGCATCCAGAAAAAAATAGTTTATTACCTCTCTATACTCCTCCCTCATTAGACCAGTAATTGAGTATAACATCCCATTTGATATGTTCCTCTCCAAACATCTGTACCAACTGGAAAGGCCACAGAAATAGCTCACAAAGAGAATCCAAGGCCTCCAACACCTGTCCTTTATGGACAGGCTCGAATCACTATCACTCTACTCTATTGAACAGGTTGTTCAGAGGTGACCTGTGTCTCGCCTACCTGGCAATCTCAGACCCTGCTGTACTAGAGATGCTCCATATCCGTAAGCCTAACTCCTCTCGCAATGCCCGCTCGAAAGCCTGGAATCGAACACGCAACATCAACAAAACCTGCTGGAGAGACAGGGTGGTCTCCCAGAGGCTGCCCCATCTCTGGAATAGACTCCCCATATATGTTAGAGTATCTCGTTGATCCTCTTCAAGTGCAGCCTTGATGAGTGGATGGGAAACCACAACTTTGTCCCAGGGGTTTCACCTGTGTCCGCTGTTGACAGGGGTGACAGTGCTGACTGAAGTTTCTTTTTGGGGATAAACTCTTGGCTAGGCTTGTAAGGACCCCAGGGCCATTAGCCTAGTAACCTCCTATGATCCTATGACCTGTAGGTTACCTGAATAAAACCTGTGCTAAGGTTCCACATGAAATAGAAGTTCAAATGAGTATGCAGATTGTTGATGGTATGTGCTTTTTAATTAGTCACTTGACTTATCTTAAATTATTCATTATTCTGTGTTTTATATAATTCTTTAATTTGAAGGAGAACCTATTAAAATTTAAAACTATACTGATTTTAGGTAAATATATTCCATTCTATTCATGCTGGCCTGTGTCTCTTTTGGTTCATTTTTCATTGTGACCTGAAGTTATGCATTTTTATTCAAATCTGTTTCTAACCCAACAAAACTTATTACAAGCTATGTCTAACTTTCAGCAACTTCAGTCTTCACAAGAAATACTACAGGTTCAGAAATACTACAGGTTCAGAAATACTACAGGTTCAGAAGTACTACAGGTTCAGAAATACTACAGGTTCAGAAATACTAGCAGGAAGTTACACATCATGGAGACTGGATTTGGGGAGGGAAGGTAGTGAGAAAGAACCCAATATAGTAGTAGGTATAAATTCAGCATTTAGTGATGAATAGCATATAAATTGGACTGTGATTAAAAACAAAACTTCTATAGATTGAAGAATTAAAGATAGAAAAAGAACGTTTAAGTGTACAAATGTAAAAGAAATATAGAAAGGGAATCGGTAAAAACAAGAAGAAAGAAAGTGAAGGGAAAACTAAACAATACCTGATAAATTAAAAAATAAAAAAGGAATAAGAATATTATTATCAATAAATATATATAGTATTAGAAATGTAACAGAGAATAGGAATAATACAATTATGTAAAAACAGTGACATAGTCATAATTGTATTAGAAGATATAAGGTTTATAACAAAGTATGAGAGATTACAGGCAGATAATTTACTTAGGGAATGGGCATGTAGTATGGAATTTGGGAAATAAACATTGTTCAAGAATTACAATGTTATACATGGGAACAGTTAAGATATTATGCAAAGATTCCAGTAATAATGACTTATGCAGGTGATGTAGTTGTAACAAAAAATATTCTGGTTGGAAAGAGTAATTAAATATATGATATAATTATTAAAAGAATAGGGATGGACCCTAATAAAGAACAAAGTCAGAGATTAGGCAGTAGTAATAATACAGCAGGTGTGCACTTTATTCTGACTGAAATAAAGGTGCTAGGAATAGAGTTTGGTATACAGAAATAAAACAAAGATAATGGTAAAATGTAATAAGAAGTATAAAAGAACTAACTGTCTGCATTATGGAGAACATATAAGTGTCATATAAAAAGAAAGCAGACTTGGTTAATTCTGTATTGATAAGTAAAATGACATATTTACTAAGTGTTTTCATGATTCCAAAAATGTATGAAAGGGGATAATGGAAATAATGTTCTCCTTTATATGGTGTTCTAGATTTAATCCAGTTAAAAGATGAGCAATATATAGGAAAAAAGAACATTGTGGTTAGTATTTGGGGTTCTCTGACTTTCTGTAAACAGAATTTAGTTGGAAAGATATTTCATTGTAAATACAAGGACATGTGGGAAGAAGCTAGAACTAAAAAAAGAATGCTATAAGGATGAAATGCAATTTTATAGGAAAGATAAGAATGTGGAAATAAAGGTTGTTGAAGTAAAAGAAGCACGGAAAATATGGTATGGAAACATAATGGATCAATCATTTTGTATTAATCCATGGGAAATTTGCAAGAAG
Organism: Protopterus annectens; assembly: GCF_019279795.1. Lineage (NCBI taxonomy): Eukaryota > Metazoa > Chordata > Ceratodontiformes > Protopteridae > Protopterus > Protopterus annectens. The sequence continues at coordinate 548,964,541 of NC_056729.1, read as the reverse complement.
AAAAAATAAAAGCTATTAAAGAAAGAAAATTCTGTAAAATCGAGTAGAATGTCTGGATTTCTTATGGAGGTTAAGTATAAATAAACGTCCTGTTAAAAGTAATATGCCATATAAAAAGAGAAGTGAAAGAATGTGTTTATGTTGTGGGGAAGAACAATCACTGGAACAAATATTTTTGACATGTAAAAGAGTAAGAAAAGTGAGGGAAAAATGGTGTGAGGAAAATGTTTTTGGAAATATAAAATGTTGTGTCTTTTGGCTTTTCCCGGTTAGGGGTTGCCACAGCGGAACTCCGGTCCGCTAATGAATGGCAATAGATTTTTACGTGCCGAGTTGCCGGCCCTGACGCATAACCTTCAATGAAGGTACGCCCATTCACGCATGTCTCCACACAGAAGACGCTCTAGCTGAGAATCGAACGGGACACCGTCTTACTGTGAGGCGACAACGCTACCGCAGCACCAAAGACATAAACATGGATATGCTAGCATATGGGTATTATAAGGATATTAAAAAGAGAAAACAAATTAAGAAAAGATAGAATAGTATTTTATGATACTTGGATTATTTGGACTGAAAGACTTAATAAATACTTAATACATTTATGTTTAATAGGAAATGGGATAAAATATTGGTTGTGGAACAAGGAATGGGGATCCAGAAAAGAAAATATTGTTGATTCTTCTCAGTTGTGAATGTGGTGATGAAAGTGTGTGAATATGTAAATGCGTAATATTGGTGCAAGTAAATTATTAATAGAATACATATAAAGGACTGCTACTCTTGTCCGTTAGTGCCATGGGATCTTTTGTATCCACCATCTCAAGTAGATGGGACGTTGGTTTAACATCTTAACTGAAAGATGACAGTCAGGAGTGCAGCACTCCCCTTGTGATGCACTGCAGTGTCAGCCAGCAATCCAACTATTTATTTGGTGTGAGAATAGAACCCGCAGCCTTCTCCAGCAAAGGTACATGTGCTACGTATTGTGCCACTAACACTGCTGGATGGATGCTTTTCAGTGCATCAAGGTCCTTTATAAACACAGAAGAATTCTTTACATTTTTGTGGGTCTGAAAACATGCAATATATGGTGTTTCCCACTGACATGACAAATAACATAATCAATCTGTAGTACTGGAACCTGCCAATTTGCAGCCCTAATGGTAAAGGATGGGTGGCAATGGTCCTGGCTTCTTTTGTACCATTAGATAAGGTCTTTTGTCTGTTCTGTAACAATTCTGTTTTCTCTGAAAAGCAATTATAAATAGATGCTGTACATGAACCCTAGCACTCATAAGGGTACATTTCTTCATTTGTAGCTCAGCACATTTCCCTTTGTATGTAGTAGGAATACAGTATTGTAGGGTTAAGAAATGCTTCTTTTTCTGATGGAGGAAGGTGTGTTCATCACCAATACTAAATTCTGCTGTTGACTCATACTTTACCACTTCAATCTGCATTAGCATTGATGGATCCCTTACCTGTACACCATCAGACCAGCTAGCATGTGTGATATACCTAACATAAGACAGTTCACAAAACACACACAGTTTACAAAACACTTAAAGAGAGTCTGTTTTAATGCTGCCAGTTCCGTTTTTACCTTTCATGAACAAAGATTCTTCCCTGAAATGTGGAGCAGTTGTTCATTTACTGTGATTTGGGTTAAAAAAGAACATCCAGCTATAAAACAGAATTTCTGTATCATTTTCTGCCAACAGGAGGCCAAGTGTCTATACTTTCTAATACTCCAAAGGGGCATTCCCTTAGAGGACTACCACTTTCGGTAAGCAGAATTACAAAAAATAAAAGAAAATGTCATTCGCTGTCAGTGCTTACACGTTCCTACCACCTGACAAAGCAGCCATACAGTGGCTGTATTCCTGACATTGTGGAATATCATGACCACTGGTGCATCAGAGTTGCCCAATGCAACCACCTTTCACTGGCTACAGCTTACTCCTCTTTGTAAAGTTTTAGCTTATTGCTCCAGTAGCCTTTCCATAATTCTTGTTTCTTAAGGTAATGCAAAGCAAATATTACTGGGTTCATTCTTTAGACAGTGAAGGTTTAAAGGTTTGTCACTGGCTGTATGTTCCTTTACAGAAGTAGCATTTTAGTTTTTAGAGCCCCTAACAGGATTCACTGTCAGGCTGATTCAAGCAGGATTGATACTGTCAGGGACCCTAATGCAATTAATCAGTTTAGTGGGCCCACAGCATAAGACAAGGGTGCAGGGTAAGCTTCAGCAGAATTTACAGAGTGAATGGGCCCATGGCCAGAATAAAGGAACTGTCAGGTCTAAATGAATTAATGTAGTGAAGAGTGTACAAAATATTTTAAAATGTCATGAAGTCTGTAGACCATTCACTTGAGACAAATGATATACCCCAAGCATAAATGAATTACTGAACCAGAGGTCCCAGTTAGCTTAACATTACTGGCAACCAGCAAAATTAATGAATCATCATCATCCACATCAGGAAAAAAAGGAGTCCAGGTGACTGTAGAAGGATTATTGATGGGAAGGGATGATTACAGAATTATGTGCGGTATAAGAGACAGACTAAATGAAGGCAAAAAGCTCCTAGAAGGTAAAGGATTCAGGAGGCCACAGCACAGATTAATGGATAGAATGGCCTCCAGCAAGATTCAGTTTGGAGTACTGGAAGACTTGTAGCAGGACTTAATGTTCCAGGGCCCTCCAAAGGGCTAGCAGGCTTAGGTGTCCTGCAGGAGGATTAAAATAATCAGAGGACATTTAGATTTGCAACAGAACTAGAGTTAAGTGCCTCCTAGAAGATGATTTATCAGAGTCAAGGGATTCAGAGCAATATTTACTATGGTACTGGTAGATCCAGGAGCCCACAGCAGGATTAAAGCTTCATAGTACCTAGCAGGATTTATCAACATAATATTCAGTAGACTCATAACAGATTTAGTGTGATCATAAAAATTGATATAGTCAGTCAGGTTTAGCATGTATACTCACAGCCTGAGATTACTTTCCATTAATAAAGATTCATCAATAATACAAGATTTGTAGGGGAGGGGAGTAATTATTCCATTATATTGATTTAAATTGATTCGATTTCTGATTCATTAACTGCTGAGTGCCTAACCAACATATTCTGCTTTCACAGGAGTCTCCTGTAATAAAATGAACTCCCAGCAGTTACAATGCTCTCTGGTAGTCAAAAGCAAGGATAGTTCCTGAGATGAAATCCTTTAACCAGAATGTAGTGGTCCAACATTTGTTGTATTGCTACAGGCCTTTCAGTTTTTCCTCATACACAATACACGTGTCTTTTGCTAGAGAATTGTATAAACGAGTCAGCGACCTACGGGGGGGGGGCAGTGGGTACGGCGGCGGCCTCACTCTGCATGATCACTGCTGCTTTTCGTTCTTTCTTTTCCTTACTTTTCTATTGTTTCATTTTGGTTATGTCTGGACAAACAGAGTGCATACAAGGCATTCGCTAATTGCAGGAAGCAATATGGCTTATCAAGTTAAATATCAATTTTATATGTCAGTTTCAGGTTACTGCTAAAATACACATGCGTATACACACACACACATGTGTTTGTGTGTGTGTGTGTGTGTGTGTGTGTGTGTTTGTGTGTGTGTGTGTGTGTGCATAAAATTAAAAGCTACTTTTTAAATAAAGGAGTTAAAAATTCATTAATCTTTTTTTTTAAGTTTGTCCAACTGATCTTTTGGCTCCTCTATCTATACCATATTGGCCTGTTTAGACTAGGACTGGGTTTCCATGACAACTTCCCCAAATATCCCATCCAGTATCACACTGAGCCCCTGGCTAGATGAGGATCCTACAACTAATTTCCCCAAGATAAGCTCACCAGATGTCTCTGTCTCACTCTGTTAAGAGGCAAGGGTCAGGTGGTAAGAGAGTGGACAAGTCAGTAGGTTAGGTGGACCTTCCCCTCCTGGAGCTCCTAACTCCCTCAGCAGCACCCTGACATTCCAAACTAGTTACCCACCTTAGAAAGTATGTGTTTTTTCACATACACCCTATTCTGTGCGCTTGCTGTGTGAATAGCACTGTTTGGCAGCTTGTGCTCAACGGGTGTATGCTCCATGGGTGCACTACCTGATGTTCCCTCTAGGTGTCACCAAGCAGTAAGCTGCTTCCTTCCATTTCAGGTTACGTGAGACACAGTAGTCACTTATTCTTCTTTCCCATCTCCTCCAGTATCCATGTCACTAATAAATCATGGGTCATCTGGGTCACAGTCAGAGCTTCATGATGCTGTGCCTTGGAGGGAGATCTTTGCACCCGATTTCTGAAAGTGCTGTTAAAGAGGTAGTCGGTATTTGTCTTTTCACAGTCAGAAAAATTTCCCAAAATGCTTCTGTTTTGCAGAAAATTACCAGATGCCATTCTCAGATTGGACTGAAGCAAGGCTTGATATCCTGAATAACTTATCTTCTCTAAAAGGTCAGATCTTGTTAATTCTGAGTTTCCCATGTGATAGCTAGTATTCTAGCCATATGATTACACCTCAATTACACTTCAATACGTTATCACAGAAGTGGTCTTTTTCTCAGCCAAATTGCTTTTATTGTACATTCTTTTTGAAGTGTAACCAATTTTAAAGTAACCTTCAGCCTTGCAGTCTTTAAATGGCTGAGGCCATACTCATTTTCTTAATGCAGGGATTTTCTTAATGGCTTGCTGATTATGGTGTGATTGCCTTGTTGCTTTAAAGACAAATTATTTTCAGACATCTGAAATATAGTTTGCTTCTGTTATCTCTTCATAGATTGCTGTGTATGTCCTAAACTATTAAACTTAAATGTCACTTTGTTTTCTTTAAGTGGTACAATGCAACCAATTTCAGTGGAATGCAGCAACATCGTGAGACCTGCATAGTAACAGGAAATTATCTTGGTGGATGTAACTTATTCCACTTGTAGGGCTTTGCTAAGTAACACTGGGACTACATGGCTGTGCTGATGCATTGTACACAAAAGCTATAATGAAAAACTACACCAGGCTGTTTGGCTTTGTTTCAAAATACAAAATATGTAAGGAGGTGCCTCTGTAGCTTTGAACTAAATGGAGCCTGATTCTGTATGCTGAACCTCAGTTTGTTTGTTTGTGTCTTTCGGTTTTTCCCGGTTAGGGGTCGCCACAGCGGAACTCCGGTCCGCTAATGATTGGCAGTAGAGTTTTACATGCTGGCTTGCCGGGCCTAATGCACAACCTTCAACGAAGGAACGCCCGTTCACGCATGTCGCTACACAGAATATGCTCTGACTGAGAGTCGAATGGGCAACTTCTAACTGTGAGGCGACAACGCTACCGCAGCACCACCCTATGCTTAATGTGGACACACATGTTGCAACTGGTCACATTGAATATGCTTGCATTGTTTTGTTTTTTCTGTCTCTCTCTCTCTCTCTCTGTTTTGATTAAGGCCAGTGAAGATTTCATTTTGACTCTTGATTGTATATTTTTACAGCTGGATGAATGTCATACTCCTTTTTACCAGCCTAGTTTTCAACTGCACAGTGGCAGTAATAACTTTTAAAATACTCCTGATACATGAACAGTGTGATAGACTGTCCATGGAAACTTCTGAACGGCTGAGAAACTATGCTGCCCAAACCTTCCAATATTCTCTGTCAGCCTAAGCAATTCTTAATGAATGAACTGTGTAACATAACAGGACATGGGAATTTTATTTTTGTCCTTGTCATACCCACTTTATTATGATCTTCTACACTATTCCATTAAATAAAAACATGTTTTCCTTTTGCCACATACTGCTGTGAACTTCCCCCAAGGCCGCCAAGTACTATGGCTACTTTACACAGTAGCACCGGAAATTACATCCCAGAGCCACAACATGGGAAAGTAATAGAGTGGCTCCTTCCTGCTGCTATGTACCAGAAATAAGTGAAACTATTTATTGTATGTTTCTATACAGGACTGGTTCTGAGAATCTCTTTTGACTTTTGATTCACACACTCACTCCACGTACAGTCACACAGCTTATCCACCCAAACAGTATTAATGATGTGCTGTCTCTGACCCATATTTATTTGTCTGAAGACCATAACATCTATTCTGAAGTGAATCTACAGTTTTACTTTTTACTTGTGGCTTGAAACTAAATCATCTATATGCTTAATATGACCACTGAACTTTCTACTTGACCTCATAAATGAATAATTTATTCACATTATCTCTCCTGAAGATTTTCATCATGCCTGTGTATGGCTAACAGACAGAGGAGTAAGATCTGTAGTTCAAACACTGTACAGTGCTCTGCTTTAGATCCCATGCCATGAGCAGTGGCAGTTGAAATAACTCCTACCTAAAGGGTGCACTGAAGTGGGTATGCACTTGAGACATTGTCCCTGAGACGTCCAGCATGACTTTTTAGATTCTATGTCATGCAACATGCCTTCTTTCAGACTTTGCTAACATCCCAGGAACCAGGTTAGAGAGCCCGCAGCAACCAACAATCTGCCATTTCATAGCTAACAAATGAAATAAATCTAATAATCTATGGTGTGTGCGTGTGTGTGTGTGTGTGTGTGTGTGTGTGTGTACCTGTGTAAGAGGTGCAATACTATCCTTGTAATTAAATGAAAGACATTTGTAGTTTTTATCTGGTGTCCGTGTTGCAGTAGAACCTGGCCTGCTACATTTAATGATTCCCAGGGTTTTCATTCTATAGATTGCAATAATATTAAATGCTTTAACAGCAAAAGTACCAGTTTTCTCTGGACTCACATATTTATCCATTGTGCTGTCTGTGGTAACTTATTTGCCGGGTATGCAGCAGTGTAATAATTCACATAAATGAGATGTTCTCATTGCCAGGCACACTGTAGCACCTCTGTTATCATTCACATAAAAGAGATGTTTTCATGTGGCATCATCAGGCACATGGTAGCATCACTGTGATAATTTGCGAGAGATGTTTTCATGTAACATCATCATGCATACTACAACAATCATTCCCTTAACAAAGATGTTCTTTTGTGACATTGTCAGGCACACCATAGCATCACTGTCATCATCATCTTAAGAGAGATGATCATCATAAGAGAGATGTTCTCATGTGACATCATCGTGTGTACTGCAGCAGCACAGTGATATTTCACATAAGAAAGATGCTATGATGTGACATCATCATCAGGCACTGTGATACTTCACGTAAGAGGAAATGCTCTCATATGACATCAGCAGGCAGACTGGGTTGCATGGAGTGTGAATTTTGTTTGTTATACCATTCTGGTCACAGTGCAATCAGCACATGCATTGCTGTCAGGCTGTGCTGTAAAATAGTTACAGTCATGGTATTTTGCTAGTGTTTTGTCACATTAGAGGCACTGTTGTTAAGTATGTGCAGAAACTGTAGTTTGTTTCTGGAACATAGCAAACACTAATGGTGCAGTCACTTGTGTTGCTTTTGGCATTCAACAATGCTGCTGTCAGACAGAACTTCACTTCCTGTTGTACAAATTTGTGTACCAATTGCTCCACGGATTGTGGTCCACTAATGATAAACAATATTCTGAAGACTGTCACTAAAACAGTAAGCCATGACAAATAACTTACAACAACTAGTCTTACATCATTCATTACAATGAAAAGCAAAGTCAGAATTCAGAGTGAAGCCAGCATTCTGACAATAAAGTATATTTGGGTGATCGCTCAGCATAATGATTGAGGCAGGAGCGGCCTTAGGTCAACTGGTGCCCTAGGCAAAAGGGCACCATGGCACCCCCTACCACACCATCCAGTGCCCCCATCCTGGTCTACCTACACCAAATAAATACTGGAAAAGTGCCCCTACTAAAGCGGCGCCCTAGGTGGCCGCCATGTTGGCCTATGCCTAAGGCTGGCTATGGATTGAGGTATGAATAATTATTATTGCATAGCGTTTTTAGGCTTATTGAAGGCAAATAGCCTGTAGCAGTCTCTCTTAGGAAATGCAAAAGCAAATTTTACTTTCCCGCCATATCAGAGTTCCAGTACATAGTATTTGCAAATGTTCTGGGGAAATGGCCATATAGCAGCCTCACAGATACTCTTTGAGTACGCATGTTCCTCAAGTGATAGCTACAGACGTGGTAGAGTCAGACCTAACCTTCCCAGACAATCTTTTGTTGTATTTCTGCTGACAGAAAACAAAACAGTTAGCTAACCACTTGGAAAATCTGCTAATAGGTTTTGTCCTCTGCACAGAATACCTTAATGGCCTGTGTACATCCAACAGTATAACATTATTTCATCTTTCCTTTCCTCCTTGTGATAATTAATACTTTAGGGCCCTGTATACATTGAAGCAGTACATTTTTTTTCTCACACCATTTTCCTTCTTGGAATAGAAAACTGGAAACTGACCCTCTGATTCGGAGAGATCCTTACCGTTCATGTTCCCATTACCTGCTGCAGGTAGGCCAATTTATGTAACAGTGAGAAAATGCCGGTCATTGAAAGTTATGGCCCAAATGAGGAAGACCTCATTATCAGCTCATTAACATATCTCTGAATTGCACTTTTCTGTCACAAGCATTGTCGGACCTGAGGGTGGTATGTTCTCCCTGGTGACCCATGCATCATGTTGGCAAAGACATCCCACTATACTCACACATACATATACTAATATACATACTTATACACATACGCGTACACACACACACACACACACACACACACACACACACACACACACACACACACACACACACACACACACACACACACACATGAACACATACGCATGCTTACACACTCACACACCAGAGTATAGGGTTCAAATAATTATTTGCCTTCTATCTCTACTTAAGGTTTAAAGTTTTGGGAAAAAGCACATAAAGTTTTCATATTCCACTTCTAAAATATGCTAGAAATGATTTCAATAAACAAATGGCTACCTTATAAAAAACAGAGCTTAGGCATAAGGACCCTTTTTCAGATAAAAAACAAGCTTATAGGTAAGACGGTGACAACATCAGCTACAGTGACAAGTCTTTCCATAAAAGGGTAGATCTTTCTTCACCTAACCATGGCACACAGGTACACTGCCCCACTTCTACTATTCTTGCCTCTGCAGAGCAGATAGGAGACAGAGATTCTGTTGTTAGAACTCAGGGAGTGTTAAAAGAACACTCCATAGAGTTTGTCAACAGTCCAGTTCCAGGATTCTAGCTATAGTCATAAACTTGCCCTGTCAGTTCCATTTTCAAAACATTTGTGGATGTTCCTGCAGTAGAACCCAATCCAGAATTAGAAGGATGACAAGCTTTTATCAGGAGGGTATTCTTTGCAGTTCTAAGGATAAAGACTTAGCAGAAACCCATCCAGTACCTCTCAAGTCTAAATGTTTATAAACTCAACAGCATTGAAGAAGCTAACCTTGTAGATTATTTTACCTGCCCTGCAGCAACAGACATTTCTATTTACTCTGGTGATGAAGGGTATATATATTACTAGCTTGAAATGCCAGGAGAGTTCCATTTTATGTTTATTGCCTTTGGTCACCCTACTGCACCTCTAGAGTTTTTAATAAACGCATAGCCACAGTGTTTGTACAAATGAAACAAAAAATCCACTACATTTGGATTCAAGAAAAATCCCCAATGGCCTTGCGCTCTTGCTTTTCAAAAGACTTTCTTCCAATTTTAGCATCTAGGCATAATTCCAACTATATATAAACCAGAACTAGAAACCTGTCAAACAATGACATTTATGGCTATTTTAAAGAGAAATATTCTGTCTCTCTCTCTCTCTCTCTCTCTCTCTCTCTCTCACACACACACACACACACACACACACACACACACACACACACACACACACACACACAGTGTAGGGTTCAAATAATTATGGATTTTTTAGTCAAGCAATGAAAAAACTCATTTAAACAGTCAGGATTTTACTGAGGATACTGGGATTCATAGCCTGTTTTAATTGCATAGCTGAGGCAACCATAGCAGAACCCTTAAAACTACGTCTGAGCAAAAAGTTGCTCCTGCAGCTGTGAGAAACTGATGTATCCAAACCCCCAAGCCCCTCGGTGTAACAGTTTGAAGCTGCTCAAGTTAGTTTCAAAAAGTCACTTATTAGGCGATGAGCTATTATTGTCCATTTTAACAGAAGCAACAGCACTCTCTTACCATCTTAAACGGGCATAATTTCCTTTGGTGTTAGACTGGGTTAATTAATAAAGTCTATGTTTCATTTCCTTAAGAAAATTCTGTATTTAGTGCCTCTGTAATACAGACAAGGTAAATTAGAGGGCATCCTACAGCCATCTCTGCCTGTTTCCCTACAGAATTACTTTTACCTTAAACACAGTGGCCAAACTGTTTCAAAATGTAAGACCTCCTAGATATTCAGTAATTCTGGCCTGGGATCTAAATTTTATTCGAGAAAAGATGTACTTTCTGCCCTTTGAGCTAGATGGTTCATCCGACTTGAAATACTTGTCAAGCCAGGCTGTTTTGGTTACACCAGCATTAGTTGAATTAAGAAATGTGAGCTGATTTTTGTGAAACTGAAACAATGGTAGTAATATACGATCCAGGATGAGGTTCAGCTTTTCCCACTGAGTATTTTTTAAGCTAATGTGTATTATAGTGCTCTTTATCCTCATAATTCTTCATTACAGATTTGCATTTTGACAAGAAAGGAATGGCCAGCCTTATTTGAACCAGGAAACAGTTGTCTCGTGACATCTGTCTCATTGCAGTTCTGTGCTGTTTGTACAGCATGCTTGTCTTCTTTTTAACTAGATGCTCTAGAATGCAGTCTTTAAAGTTGGATGAGATATCACTTTCAGGTCGTCCATGGCCCATTTGAGACACTTAATACCAGCAGACTGAATATACCAGGAGCATCACTACATCCTGTTTACCTAACCATCGGAGATTTATAGTCTGCCAAGCTATTTGTGTTTGTATCCGTTATAGTAATTTTGTTTATTCAAGTATGGGTCCTTTTACTGCCCCTGACTCCTTGTACCAACTCTGTAATTCCTGCCTTCCAGTTTCAATCAGCTCCACTCAGATTGTTGTTCCCTTTGCTAGAACTCCTATGTCTTCCTGTTACACAAAGCATGCTGGTTATTTAGGAAAAACAGAGCTCTTCTTTTTGTATTAAGGGGTTACCAAAATGTTAGTCTTATAATCAGTGGCTGCTTCCTGTGCAGGCATGTAGGAACATAATTAGCTGCAGTTCTAGAAATTACATCTTAAATAGAGTTTCCTTCACAGGCATTGCAAAGATGTGTTTGTTAAATACATATGAGCTTGTGAAGCCTGTGTTGTATGTCTCTCTGGTCTTTGTTCAGTTACTTTTTCGGTACCTGAAACATTTCAAAAGATGATTTTAGTCATGGGAATACTCGAGGCAAAAGGAATTGAAGATAGTGTAAAAAAGTAAAGACAGTAACAGACGAACTTGACAGGCATAAATTACCAGACATTAAAGACATTAATAGTAGTGGGAAATCTCCCATACTATATAGAAAGGTAGTCCCTGTAAATTAATGCTAGTGGAAATAACATCCAGTAATTAGATCAAGGTATGATACAAAGCAGTGCAAATCAGTCCACAACTTTTCTTAACAATCATATTAAGTGGTAGGTAGTGGTTGAGTCTCTAACATAACTTTTATTTCTTTTAATTAAATACCATTGCAACCCTCTCTTGAATGTACCTGGGTTTGAATTACACTTACACATCCAATGCTTCGCTCAGAAGCAGCATACCTTACGTTATGTTAGCTGTAACACTATGGCAGCAAAGCCCCTGTGTACCCTCCTTTCCTTGTCTTGGATATCGTAATAGTTGTGGCTATGCTGTATTGAACCTCCTTAGTACCTTGATCCGTAGGCTGTTCCCTTAACCAGTACTTCTGGTTGCTTACTGACTATCTTAAATCTTGTTTGTAGGAACTGCTGCTCTTAAACCGTGGCTGGTACTTATGGTGCCCTGTGATTGTGTTTTATCTGCCTCATATAAAACCATATTGAGTTCATTTTTCTTGCTCTTATGTTATCAGTCATATTGTACTCAAGCTTCTGTTATCCTCTAGTTGACACTCTAAATCGGATTAAGTTTCTGTCTTCCTCAGGATAACTCCATGTTAATTACACCTGCATTTTGTATTTAAGATGCCTGAAACAGATAGAAAGGCTTTGCAGTATAATGTTAATATTCAGATATTCTACACCATACATGCTTTATTTTTTGTAGAGAAGACAGCATCAGACTAATTATATATATATCTTAAATAGACTTTAGACTTGACTGTTTAGCCTGTGTCACTACAAGCATTAGATCAAGTTTTCTGCTAATGCTAAAATTTAGGCTCGTATATTTTTTTATCTTTCTTTTCATTGTGTAGTTTTTTTTGCTTCATGCAAATTAACATGACTGATTTTTTGTAGGAAATCCTATTTCCTCATCTTTTTTTCACCGTGGAAGACTGTGAGCATTCTTTCTGTGCTCATCTTAGGGTCCATAAATGGTACCCTGCACTGTCATGTGCAGTATGTTTGACAGTTACAAACAGTACTTTGTATCTCTTATTTTTAGATTCGGATAGCAAAAGAGGACAGACTGTAATATTTCAAAGTCACTTAGGTGTAAAGGTATAATCAAAGCAAAACTGAATCAGCATTTCTCTTGCATGGTCTTGGTTGCTTTTTTATTGATTTATTTTTAAAACAGACGCTCACTCTATCTTAAAAAAAATGTATCTTAAATATAAGATCGGGACTGTCAAGTGCAGCTATTTAAAAAAAAATGAAATCAGCCATTTTGCTATAAATAATCTTGCTGACAAAAGCAACAGCTTTGAGTATACCTGGGAGTTTGTGTGTCCTGTCTGAGAGCTGTGGTCAGTTAAACTCTGTTCACATGCAGATTTCAATGGTTATACTCAACGTGATCCAATTCAGCTGCTATAGTATAATAACAGGTGGTTTGTTATTTTTTAATAATAAACGACTAAAGAGACCAGGATCCACCACTCAAGCAAAATTTAATAAAACCTCTAGCTCCTCGGCAATAGGCTTCCAAGGAGAATACAAAATAAGAACTGAAGCACAAGTTTATATACTAAAATCAATTAAACAATTAAACAATTTTAAAATCACATGACATGACTAAGAACCTTCCAACTGCATTCTGTATTAATGCCACCAGGGGCTAATGCACCATATTTCAGTATAAACAGTGTTTCCTTATACTAAAGTCTTTTTCTTAAGATCAGAACCATATTTATTAATAGGAATATGTTCCAAAACTGTACCTAACAAACCCATAGGATTACCATTGTGATATTTTTTAAAATGCATAGCAAGACAGCTCTCTAATTTTCCATTTTTAATGTCCCTGATATGTTGCTGAATTCTAGTCTTAAAAGCCCTCTTGCTTTCGCGTATATAGAACATGCCACAAGGACATTTAAGTGCATATATAATGCCTTCTGTATACAAAAAAACATAGCATTAGACTGAAAAGGCAGCCCATTAATATACTTAAATGTTCTGCTAACATACTGGCATGTTACACATCTACCACAAGAATAAGTAGCTACAGTAGTAGGATTAACACCTAAACTCAAGTTAGGCATAGAGAATCTAGCATGTACTAACATATCCCTTATGGGTTTGCCCCTCCTATAGGAAAACCTGGGAATTCTATCAAGAATATGTATAAGGTCTCAATATTTAAATAAAAAGGCCCAATAATACTGGATCATTTGTTTTACTTCTTCCGATAAAAGGCCATAAGTAATAACTACATGTATCTCACTTAAGTTATTGTCTAAGTTACCACCAGGTTTAATAAAACACTCATCCTGCTCTTTATTGGGCTGATGAGTACTATTCTTATTGACTTTCTCTAGTAATAAATAATTGAGCTGTTTTCTGTAGTTCATTATTTAGCTCATTAGTATTATTACATAGCCTTTTAACTCTGACAAATTCTCCATAATGAAGAGATTTAAGTAGATGCGGAGGATGGCAAGTACAGGCATCCAAAAATGGACACCATCCTCAAATTTACAATGAACTTTAGTAATAATTTTCCCATCTCTACCTCCTTCCAAACTAATATCCAAAAAGTTTACTTTATTACCCAGTTGGAAACCATTAACTTGTAACAAAAATCTATTGTCCTAGAGACTGTTTATAAAGTGTCTGACTTGTTCTTGACCGCCTTTACAAATAAAAATTAAATTGTGAATGTATCTATAGTATTTCACCACATATTTCTTATAAAAATCCCTTTGGTAAAGATATTCCACTTCAAACAGTCCAATCATAATATTCGCATACATGGGGGCAAATGTTGCTATTAGCATGTTAGCAGAACATTTAAATATATTAATGGACTGCCTTTTCAGTCTAATGCTATTTTTTTGTAATACAGAAGGCATTATATATACACTTAAATGTCCTTTTGGCATGTTCTGTATAGGTGAAAGCAAGAGGGCTTTTAAGACTAGAATTCAGGTTCATAGGTTCATATGTTGGTACTAGGCTATCGGCCCTAGGGCCTATACAAGCCTAGCCATAAAAATTCCCTGGATATTTCTTCAGACAATATTTACTTCTCTGGACCCCGGTCTAGTAGGGCAACTGACATGATCCCCGAGGTGAATTTCCTATCTCCCATCCAATCATCAAGGTTCCTTTTGAAGAGGACCAAGGAGGCGCTCTACTTGACATGTATGGGCAGTCTATTCCAGAGTATGGGGAGTCTCTGGGTCAGGAACCTAGCCCTCCAGCATGTTTTGTTCATTGTGATGACAAGGTTTAGATCCCTGGAGCATGTGGCTCTGAGGGATTGGGATTTTTTTAAGTGGAGCATGTCCAACAGCTCAGGGTTTGACATGGCCTTGTATGTTAAGCAGAGATCGCCTCTGAGTAGACGATATACCACAGAGTATAGCTGGAGTTTTTTTAGATGGTCAGCATATGGTATCTGCTTTAGGTCTGTGATTCTTTTAGTGAGGTATTTCTGTGGCCTTTCCAGCTGTTGCAGATGTCTTGTGAGGTACATACCAAACGGGGCATTATACTCTATAATGGGTCTAATGAGGGATGAGTACAGTGGGACAATGACCTCCTTTTTTCTGGATGAAAAGCCCTTAGTGATGAGGTGTGCCACACAGAAGGATTTCCTGACTGTTTTGGCGATGTGGTTATCGAAAGTGAGACCACTGTCCACTTGTGTCCCTAAGTCTCTCATCACACTTTCGATGTTTAGTGTACTGCCACCTATGTGGTAATTCATGGGTACTTGTTTTTTTCCAAAAGGGATAACTAGACATTTCTTGTCATTAAGCTTGAGTCCATGGCTCTGGCACCAGGCATCTGTTTCTCTAAGGCCTTTTTGTAGAATATTCACATCATTTGGGGATTCAATAATGGCTCCCAGTTTGCAGTCATCTGCAAACTTTGTTAGCTAGAGTCCGTTAGTGTTGGCCTGTACTTCAGAGAAGTAGATGCAAAACAAGAGTGGTCCCAGGACTGAACCCTGAGGTACTGCACTTGTCACTTGTCTGGAGCTGGATTTGGAGTCGGCTACTTTTACAGTCTGGGTTCTGTCAGTAAACCAGTTGGCAACCCATTGAGTGACGTAGGGATTTATGCCCAGCTTAGTAAGTTTATCTATGATTCCAGAGTGGGGGATGGTGTTGAAGGCCTGGCGAGGTCCAGATAGGCTGTGTGGACTGCCTTACCCTCGTCCACAGCTCTAGAGACTGATTCGAAGAAGTCAATCAGATTCAGGAGACATGATCGGCCCTTCACAAACCCAAACTGGGTGGGGTCCATTGTTTGAAGGTTGCTAATGTCTTTGTTTATAAGTTCCATGATAATGCGTTCCATGCCCTTGCAGATCAGTCTTGTCAGACTGATTCATAGGTTCATAGGTAGGTACTAGGCTATTGGCCCTTGAAGAGTGCTAATGAGGAGCTTTGTTTGATATAGATAGGTAGTTTGTTCCAGAGTATGGGAAGTCTCTGGGACAGGAATCTATCCCTCCAGCATGTTATGTTTATTGTGGTGATGAGGTTTAGGTCCCTAGAGCGTGTAGCTCGTAGAGATTGGGATTTCTTTAAGTGGAGCATGTCTAAAAGCTCTGGGATTGACATAGCTTTGTGTGTTAGGCAGAGATCGCCTCTGCGTAGGCGATATGTAACAGAGTAAAGCTGCAGTTTTTTGAGACGGTCTGCATAAGGCATCTCTTTGAGGCTGGTAATCCTCTTTGTGAGGTATTTCTGTGGCCTTTCCAGTTGTTGTAGATGTCTTGTGAGGTACATACCAAAAGGGGCATTGTACTCTATAATGGGTCTAATGAATGAAGAGTAGAGGGGAACAATGACCTCTTTTTTCCTGGATGAGAAACCTTTTGTGATGAGGTGTGCCACATAGAAGGATTTCCTGACTACTGTGGCAATGTGATTATCAAAGGAGAGACTACTGTCCACCTGTGTCCCAAGGTCTCTTATCACACTTTCGGTGTTAAGTAGACTACCACCTATGTGGTAGTTCATGGGTACTGAGTTTTTACCAAAAGGGATGACAATGCACTTTTTGGCATTGAGCTTGAGGCCATGGCTTTGACACCAGGCATCTGTCTCAGCGAGGCCCTTTTGTAGGATGTCCACATCTTATGGAGTTTTGATTATGGCTCCTAGTTTGCAGTCATCTGAGAACTTCGTTAGCCAAAGACCTTCTGTTTTGGCCTGCACTTCAGAGAAGTAGATACCAAACAGGAGAGGACCCAGGACTGAACCCTGTGGTACTCCACTTGTCACTGGTCTGAAGTTGGATTTGGAGTCTGCTACTTTCACAGTGTGGGTTCTGTCAGTGAGCCAGTTGACAACCCATCTTGTGACATAGGGATTTATACCTAGTTTAGTGAGTTTATCTATAATTCCAGAGTGGGGGATGGTGTCGAAAGCCTTGGCGAGATCTAGATAGGCTGTGTGAACCACCTTACCCTCATCAACGGCTTTGGTGACTGCTTCAGAGAAGTCTATCAGTTTTAGGAGACATGATCTGCCTTTTACAAACCCTAACTGGGTGGGGTCCTGAGTTTGGAGATTACCAATGTCATTGTTTATAAGTTCCATGATGATACGCTCCATAGCCTTGCAGACCAGGCTCGTTAGGCTAATGGGGTGGTAGTTTCCGGGGTATGTGGTGGCTCCCCCTTTGTGGAGTGGGATAACTGTTGCTGTGCGCCATTCAGTGGGCACATAGCCTGAGGTGAGGCTATGATTGAACATGGTACTTAGGTGGGGTGCCAGTTCGTTCTGTAGTTCATGTAGAACACAGCCTGGGATGTCGTCAGGTCCAATGGATGCTGTATTCTTGGCTTTGGATAGTATGTTTTTTACCTGTGCAGCCATGATTACAGGAACTTTGCATTCTTCTGGTATAGAAATGGGCCCTTTAGGTGATGACAGAGGGGTAAAGTTAGCACTGAACCTATCTGCCAGGATGTTGGCAATATCAGTTGGTTCTGTATATTTAGTGCCATTGTGCTGTAACTCAGAGTAGATCTGAGTGTTGCCATTGAGATTCTTGACATAGCTATAGAATGCTTTGCGGTTGTCTTTAGAGTCAGTGGCGATTTTGTTTTCATAACTAGCTTTGGAGGATTTTATGAGGGATCTCAGCCTCTTACTGAGGCTGACCAGGGAGTTTCTCCAATCATGGGATTTTACTCTTTTTTGCAACAGTTTCTTTCTTCTGTTGTACAGTTTGTTTATGGCAGGGGACCACCAGATTGGCTTCCTTTTCTTGGAGGATAGCATCTTGGTTCTGTTAGGGATTGCACGATCCATGCACTTGTGTAAGTGCTTATAAAGTGCATTTGTGTAGGATTCAGCAGTCATACCTCTATTGTCCGTCAGCATGGGTGTCGTGAAGTTTGCCACTTCTGTCTTAAGAAGCGTGAAGTTGGCTTTGGAGAAATTTTTTACCGTGGTTTCCCTAATGGGGGGTGGGGGAGGGATGTGGATGTCTAGGGTGATTAGCTTGTGGTCAGATCTGACCAACAAGGAATTGACCTCTGGTGTGGAGCACCGGTTGCCCATGTTGGTAATAACCAGGTCTAGGATATTGCTGCCCCCGGTGGGGGTGTGGATAAGTTGATCCATGGCATTGGAATTTATGAATTCCAGAAAATGTTGAGCACAAGAGTTGGTACATGAGTAGTTTTCCCAGTTAATGGTAGGGTAGTTGAAATCGCCCATTATTAGGGTGTTAGGTTGTACTCTAATATTTTCCAGTGTATTAAGAAATGAGGAGTGGGAATCCTGGGGCATGGTGGGGGATCTGTAGCAAGCTACAATTTGGATTGCGGTCTTGCCCAAATTTAGTTGCACTTGGATAATTTCGGATGAGATGGTAGTTCCCGGGATCCAAAGCGGATCCCCCCTTGTGGAGTGGGATAACTGTAGCTCTGCACCACTCAGTGGGCACGAAGCCTGAGGTGAGGCTATGCTTAAACATGACACTTAGGTGAGGTGCCAGTTAAAAATGGAAAATTAGTGAGCCCTCTTGCTATGCATTTTAAAAAATATCACAGTGGTAATCCTATGTTTTATTTAGGTACAGATTTGGAACATATTCTTATTAATAAATATGGTTCTGATCTTAAAAAAAAACATTTGTATAAGGAAACGCTGTTTATACTGAAATATGGTACATTAGCCCCGGGTGGCATTAATACAGAATGCAATTGGAAGGTTCTTATTTAGTCATGTCATGCAATTTTAAAATTGTTTAATTGATTTTAGTATATAAACTTGTGCTTCAGTTCTTATTTTGTATTCTCCTTGGAAGGCTATTGCCGAGGCGCTAGACGTTTTATTAAATTTTGCTTGAGTGGTGGAACCTGGACTCTTCAGTTGTTTATTATTTTATTTTTTCCCCGTCTTTTTTTTAGTTGTTTCGGTTTGTGAATTTTTGCCTTGGTCTCCAGCCCTAAATGCCACTTAGCCATCAACTATCTTTGTTGCAGAAGTGGAGGAATGAAAATAGAGGCCTGCAGCCTTTACTAGGTCACCAGGTAGACATGGGAATGACACCTGACAGGACCTAGAATCAAGAGACATCTAGAAAGGTTACTGGTTGTCACACAGTAGCCGATAAACTAGTGAAGAGTGTCAAGCTGATGCAGTGAAGGACATACTGCTACTGCACCAGCAGGGAAACTCCACATGCAGCAAATGATAATTGTCTAGCTCGCGACCATACCTCTCAACTGTCCCTGATTTTGCCTCATATTTTTGCCTTATCCCTTGTGCAGGTTTGATTTTCTAGAAAATCACTGAAGATTAGAGGCAGTCAAAATTGACAAACATTATAGTTTCATAACTGAATACTATTCAAAAATGTATGTTGATGCAAAGCATGTTGTTCTATTAACTTTTCTCACGTGAATTAGAGTGATATTTAAAATTTGACTCTGATTTTGGGCCTTTGTTCCTCACTATTTTTGGCTTTGTCAAGAAGTTTTGTGGAAAGAATTTGTGAGGCATGGCACATAGGGATAGACAGGCTGCACAGAGAGAAAGGTTAAGGCATGACTTTCGTTGATAGATATATTGTATTTAATTATTAAAAACAAAAGTGCTTTGACATTAGCTGCATTTGAATCTAACCTGAGAACTTGACAGAGGATGTAGGAAGAGCTGGGATTTTTGTAATGCATTTGGCAGACATTTCACTGGTTTGTTTTAGAGAGAGTATTGCCTGTTTGATTGATAATATCAGGTATCAGGATAGGGGCCAAATGTGACCCACAAACCTCCACTGTGTATACCTTGGTAGTTCAACAGACTGGACTTGGTTAAACTTTGAAGAAACATTGGGGTTATTTCCAAACTGTTCTCAAATTTGAAATTCAGGAAGTTTGTCCAACATTAATATAAGATAATGTTGTAAACTTAAATGCATTCTTGATAATCTTTCTCACTAAACTTTGGAAGTTTGATCTTCATTTTCTTAATCTTAAAACTTGACTGCAAAGATAAATGTGTAACCTTTTGCAAAGTTACATTTACATAACTGTGAGAGAGAAAAAAGAAAGAGAGGAGTCATCTGTTTCACATTTTACTTTCCATTATTGATGAAAACAATAACGGCTTTCTTTTCCCATTAGGGCTTTTGTTACATTCTGTTACAGTACCTTAAGTCACGTTTCATTACAGAATGGTTAATGGCAACAGGCAATAACACCAATTTATTTTGTATGGCCTGAAGTCATATTAAAATACAACTGAGAACACCATTGTGAAACATCTCAGTTTTATTGCTTCTTATCTGGACATAGTATCATAGTTTTTAGCGCATTACAAATTGTCAGGCTTTGTACTGGGATGTATTGTGTTGTAACATAATTCAGAAGATATATGACTGCTTTATAAAAGAACACTTAATTTTGTATGCACAGAGTAGGCAATTTACATTTGTCACTGTTGGCAAAATCAAAGAATACTGATTTTTTTAATATCTTGCATGTACTGGAAACCACAACTGACATAAGAAACAAGATACCACTGGTTTTGTACGACTGAAGTAGGTGAATCTTTTTTTTTTTTTTTTACAGTCTAACATGATTTTTCCTATAAGAAAGTAGTGAAGCTCAGACCATACCAATATAAGCAGGCCCACATGCAAAATCAATGCTGCCTTAAAAGCCACCATAAACATATAAAACATATACTATATGTATATGTGTGTGTGTGTGTGTGTGTGTGTGTGTATATATATATATATATATATATATATATATATATATATATATATATATATATATACATATATGTATATAATTTATATATACATGTGTTTGTGTGTGTATGTGAGCATGCGTGCACTCTCAATCTATTTTTATAAGTGTGTGTGTGTGCATATTTATATATGTATATATATATATATATATATAGATATATAGATATATATATATATATATATATATATATTTGTGTGTGTTTGTCTATATGTATATATATATATATATATATATATATATATATATATATATATATATATATATATATATGGGTGCCCTGCTTTTGGTCTAAATGCTCGTTTCCTGACATCTGTTTAATCAACTGCATTTGCTTGAGGTATGCAGATGGTCAACAGGTGTGTGAGATCAACAATCCCTGGCTAGGGGAATATTCCTTTTCCCGGTGATTCTGCAATCTTGGAGTTAGTGTAGATAATTAGCTAATTAGCAGGGGGTGAGGGAATGCAGGGGGTTTGCCACCCTGCAGAAAAGGATGCTAATTTCTGCATGTGGTGAGGTGCTTTCTCAGTGCATGTGTGGCAATGTGTTGACATTCAGTCTGTCAACATTTTGTGGCCGATGAGTAAAGCCATGTATATATGTGTTTATGTGTGTGTGTGTGTGTGTGTGTGTGTGTGTGTGTGTGTGTGTGTAACATGCAAGTAGGTGGCACCCCATCTTAGTTTTGAGGCTCTTCAGTACAAATCCCAAAACTCCAAAAATGTAAGTGTGATCCTCAAATCATAACAGCAACATGCAAAACTTATTGTTATACTAAAAAAAAAAATTGTAGGGTGCAACCCCCCCATACCCCTGATAAGGAGATTGCACCTACACATCCCTGCTACTTATTTGTGTTAACTCCAAGATTGCTGTACGTCATAAAAAAGGGAAAAGTCTGACATACAGCAGTTTTACACTCAATATATACTTCTTTATAATCACACTTACATTTTTGCTGTCCTGAGAATCATACTTAACAGTCCTCAGACATGCAATAGGACCCCTGAGCACGGCACAGAGAGCATTTGATAGATTATGTTGTGTGGATCACTTATGTAGCTCAGAATCCACTCATCGAGAGCTTGGTACAGTACAGCTAAAAGGCCAAAGTAAGCAGTCATGAAAACATACTACTTTAAATTTTGGACAGCAGTGAAATGATGGTGTTTAACTTTACTGTATATAACCTTCCCCTTGTATGTAGCAACCTCAGGATTTGGTTCAGTTGTTGAGATAGTCCACCACAGAAGGACAATCTGACAAGCCTGATATATTAAAGGGACCGGTGGCATGAATGCTTGCAAAAGCAATGTAAACATTACAACTTTGTTTGCATTGGGTCATTGCACCTCTCATTCCCAAAACCAACCCTCACGTCCAACAAGTCAGTGATGAACCCTGAGACTGCAGCATTGCAGGGAAGAAAGTCATACTATGCAATTGTTAGTTAGCCCTAGTAGCTTTTGACAAAATGAGCATTTTGATTTTACTTGGCATACTGGCATAGTAAAGTACAGTTGTGTCAGTTAAACTTACCGTAAAAGTAGATTTTCAAATGATCATTCCTGCAGTAGCCTTACCTATACGGGTTATAGTAAAAAAAATGATAGAGCTCACAGGTAAAGGTTGGAAATGTAAAATCCAATGTAGAGAGTATAAACAGTCCAACAATCCAATCACCACATGAAGGGATGCAAATAAAGTTTAATGAGGTAAGCGCTTTCACTACAACTGTAGCTTCATCAGACCACTGATAAAAAGTGCCAAAAAACTATTTAAACAGTCAAACGGTGATGTCAGAAAGCATTAACAAATCAGCATTCTCATAAAACAACACACCCTCTTAAACATACAGTACTATAAAATTCAGTAGTAAAACTTAAAATGTCTGTTGTACCACTAGAATAAGTAAAAACTAATCTTAAGTAAGTATATTATATTCTCTATATGGGTTATGTCCTGCTAAGGATATAACAGCCATCCAGCTTCCAAAGATTCAAGGGACCTTCAGCGTGTCCAAATTGTCAAGCAGCTTGAGCTGAGCTGACTAAAAGAAAAGTTTGAGTGTGAAGCCATTCAGATCTTTCCTGCCAGCAGAGTGATAGGGAGGCTGAGCCCTGAAAGGAAAGTGCTTGGAGCAACAGAAAATAAATGTCTACACCTGGGCATGAAAAACACACCAAAACACAAGGGTGATGGAGGGAGAGAACACCTACTGCAGCAGCGATCATGTGAACATATACTGTTACTGTAGGTTTTACTTATACAACTGGACTATGTTCATCATACTGATCACTGCTGCAGTAGCCTTGGCTACATGGGTAGATTACCATAGCTAACTATATTTGGGAGGTAGAAGGAGATGTGTCCTAGCAAAGCTTAATCTGGACTTAGAGAAGGAATCAAGCTTATAGTACTTTCTAAAAGTATGTAAAGAGGACCAAGTAGCAGCTTCTAAAATACTTGTAGAATCCAACCCTTCCCAAAAAGGGATAGGTGAAGTCAAGGCTGTGGTACTGTGGACCTTGACCCTGCCTTGAGTAGTTTTGTTATGGTGAGTATAACAAAAGTCAGTAACCTTAAACAACCATTGGGAATAATCTGTTTTGACACAAGTTTTCCCTTCTTTTTTACCTTCACAAGGAATGTACAATTGATCTAAAGATCTGAAAACTTTTGTTCTGTCAAGATAGTATCTGAGTCATCTGTGGACATCCAAAGTATGGAGTATCCCTTCTCTCTCATTTTAGGTTCAAGAAAGAAAAAGGGAGATAGTTTGGCTTAAAGAAAACTGAAATATCACTTTAGGCATAAAAGGATTCGTTCTCAAAGAAACCCTGTTCCTTTGGAAAATGAGATATGCTTGACCCACCATGTGATGCCCCCACTCTGGGCCAGTAATCAAGGAGCCTCAATCCTCACCACTGACACTGGAACACTTCACTTGTAACAAAAATGGATGCACCCAGTATTCCCAGATGCAACTCTTTGCATCAAGCACAATCTCCCTTAAGAGCACATATGCAACACATTCAGTCCAAGGTCTGGATTTCTCTACCTGTCTTCCTCCAGGTCCCCAGTAAGACTCCTCACTGGCACAGCTATAGAGTCCAAGCCATGTTTTCCAGCACTGTGTCTGTGAAACCAATGCTTCATGTCCCTACTCATAAGAGCTGACACACGTACTCTGAGATTTGATTTTCACACACACACACACACACACACACACACACACACACACACACATGGGAAAAGCTGGCACAGATTTAATAGCTATGCCCCCTTCTGCTCAGACTATAAGGTAGTTACACTGCTACCAGACACTCCAAAGCCAACTACTATAAGGCTCTTACAAGGGTACCCAATTATACTGTGTGAAATTAATATTAATACAAATGAGAATTTGACCAACAGCAAGGCTTTCAGGATTGGCCAGAGTTGTAATCAAATATATATATCAGTACTTTCAGAGATTAAAATATTCTCTAAAAGACCAACCACAATCAGCATCATCTTATTTCGGCTGTTCCCATTAGGGGTCGCCACTGCGGATCATCTGTTTCCATTTCTTCCTGTCCTCTGCATCTTGCTGTGTCACACCAACCACCTGCATGCCCTCTCTCACCACATCCATAAACCTTATCTTAGGCCTTCCTCTTTTCCTGTTACCTGGTATCTTCATCCTGAGCATCTTTTTCCCAATATACTCAGCATCCCTCCTCAGCACATGTCCAAACCAACGTAATTTTGCCTCTCTGGCTTTGTCTCCAAACCTTCCAACCTGGTCTGACCCTCTAATATACTTATTCCTGATCCTGTCCACCCTCGTCACACCAAGTGCAAATCTTAACATCTTTAACTCTGCCACATCCAGCTAAATATATTTAATGATAAATAGGAAAAGAGCATGAAACTACTAAATATTTATTTAAAGTTGACACCAGAGTTTCAAGTCACAGGAAATATAAAATAACACAGATGAATAGAGTCACACAGATACAGAAAAACAGTACTTAACTAATCTCACTATATTTTCCTGACTGATCTAATGAATTAAGATTCCCTGGTGACTTACTAGAGCAAGGCAAGATGAAGTTTTGTGTTGGCCTTCTCTAAAAATTGAAACAAGTACATTTTGCTGTGGACAGGAAAGTAGAGCTGGGCATTTTGTTTAAACAATGTGTTTCAGGCTACACATGAAAACAAAATTCTGTGTCAGAATTTTGTTTTTGTATGTAACCTGAAACACATCATACCTAAATAAGTTAGGATCCCACAGAGTGCAAGTAGTTGCTTATTGAGTTGAAACCTAGTACCTAGCATTGTTCTGCTGTGCTGTTCCTATGAAAAAAAAAAATGCCAACACTTTATAAAACTTCAAAGGTACCCTTCCTCCCAGCACACTGCCTGAAAGACAGCTTTAATACTAATATACTTTGAGCACTTAGTTGCATTCGTGCTCAAGGGATGATTTTAGCTTTCTGCCATCCAGTGTGTAACATAGGACATTCTTGCATGTTTCTTTACTTAGCAGTTAGAGAGAGCTAGCAGCACTTTGCACCTCCATTCTTTGTGATGAGCGTCATTAAGGTACAGAGATTATAATCTTACATATGTTGCTCTAGAAAAGGCATGAACAAACCAACTCAGTTGCCCTTTAAGTGAGTGTGTGTGTGTGTGTGTGTGTCTGTGTGTGTATGTGTTATGTTTGTGCACACAAGTCTGCATGGGTGTGTACGTGAGTGTGCGTGCATGCGTGCACGTGTATATGCATACATGCACATGCATATGTATGTGAACATTTTCTGCCACTTTCTGCCTCCCTTCCCCCATTTCTTGCAGCTGCAGGGACTTGTACTGCTGCATACAATGCTGGTGGCCCAGGGTAGGTGTGAAACATCTGTCCTGTGGATCGTAAATTGCCTGTCAGGACAACAATCTTCTCTTATTCATTTGTTGACTTTAGTTATTTTTGTTCTCATTACACAGCAGCTGCTTTGAACCAGGAGGAGTGTTAAATTTCAAGAAAATAAATACCAGCACCAGAATGAATATGGTGCCTGCCATGGAATTGTCTTGGCTTTTTATGCACCTCTTTTAAATGTTACACATACTAAAATCATGAAGATTAAGCATTTTGAGTACAAGATTAGGAACTCATCTAAAATACCCTGGTAAAAGGAAGATGAACAATCTTTTCTAAGTTAATGTCTTACAGCTGCAGCCGCAGAATAAGTATTGCATTTGTTGCATTCACTAAGTATTTGCTTCCCCTTCCCAGCTGAATGATTTACCATGCCTCCTGTCAACTGGTAGAAACAAACAGTGCCTGCCTATCAGAAGAGATGTATGCTTCCACAGCAGGTTTGCCTTCACTTTGAATATTCTCTGTCAGGCATGCACAGCAGTTTCAAGTTTTTAGATAATGCAGAGGAATTCATGTTCTTTCTGTGGGACTGACTAAGGACTGTGTACTTCTGTTCTTGAACTATAATGAGAAATCGTATGAGTTGCCATGTTGAGGTGGAATTATTGTGCCCTTACATAGTACTGTACAGGCACTGCAAAATGCAGTTCTGGTCATTTGCCTATTTCTTGTTAGAAAAGTAAGACTAACCAGGTACCCTAATCAGTTCTTTGATTTTTTAACCAACTGTACTGGAAGGAGGTACATAATGAAAACTTTCTCAACAGGTTATGATTTGGAAGTGTAAAACAACCTATGTGCTGTACCCTTGGTGTGTTTATTGGAGTTGTAGCTAGCTAAAAGGAGATAAGGACAGTTTTGAGAATCCTTATGACCCATCTGGTGAGGTGGATAATATTATGCTGGAGCGAAGTGCAATTTTTCATATTAACCATTTTTCCTACATTTTGTATTCTTTGGTTTGCACCATCTTGGGTACTTTCTTGGCTTGGTGGGAGGGGGGGGGTCTGTCCTCAAAACTGGCATCATTGCATTGTATGATACATCAAGTTGTGTTCAACAGAAACAAAGATCATTTATCCTGGGAAGGAAATAAATTAGAATTTTGTGCGTTACTGTGGCAAATTAGAACTAAAGCAACAAGTTATCCAGGACTCAATGAGAGTTTTAATATACCAGCCGTTTTAAGAATGAAATCTGATAGCCTTTAAAAATTAAACAAGTAAATGTGTTTTTATTTGTTTTTGTTTTGTGTCCTTACACTTTGTTTTTATGCACTGTATGAGTTTTTTCTTTTAATATTATAGGTAATGGTGATTATTTGAAGCATTTTATGATGATTTGCAACTAAGATTTTGTGGCTATTTATAGTACTATACCACTTAGTGAGTACTAGAAGGACATGCTGTCATAAGTTTGGAAAGAAGGAAAGAGGACAGTGTAACTTAACTACCAAGCTACGCACTACCTGTAATCAGGGACGGCCTTAGCTGAAATGGCGCCCTAGGCGAAGTAGTACTCCAGCGCCCCTTAAGCCCCACCCACACCATACTAATGCACACCCCTATAAGCCACACCCACATGTAGGCCACTCTCCAAGAAGGCCACTTCAGTCTTTTCCTTCAATTATTTAAATGCATAGAAAGAAAGATACCTTATAATGTAGTTAAACTGAAAGTGAAGGACGGTGGAATTTTCCTTTAATAAACCTGCTTTATCTGTTGCTCCTTCATACATATTTTACTATAAAAGTCATGTCCTCAAAAAATAGAAGACCGTGTGCCTTGTTTCAAAGGGTTGCTTAACTTACAATTTAATTTACTTTGGGGTAGGCGAGCGAGTCTTACAGCTCAGTGAAAGTAGAATAGCAACCTCTCTCCTCCCTCTGTACAGTAGCTTAAGCTAGAATAGCACAAACACAGATAGCCATTTGTTAAACAATACAATCTCGCAATGAAAACAGACTTAGCGTAAGCATTAAACTTCTCTGCCATTGAAATGGAATGAAAACCCACATTCATAGACAATCCATCTGGCCATTAAGTTTATCTTTGGGCTGTTTTCAAAACAGACTCCTTGCACACATTTTTAGGGCCATGCATGCATGTATTCATTCTTTGATTCACCTTCCTGATTCTAGTAAATTATACTCCTTGTATAATACCACTGCCACTTGTTAGAAAGCATTTTAAATTGCAGTTTAACATTCTTTTAATAAGCAATGAAATGTATAAAATCAATAACGCTATTCATTTCAGAAAATTTCAACCATAATAGGCTAGACCTGTCATTACAATCCACCAATATCACTCAATACACAATCTTGCAGAAGAAAAATCATCTGAATAATTCCACATTAAAGAAATATGTAACTAATGAAGAGGTTGCTAGTGGCAAACAACTTTACATCTCAGTGCTTCATCTACAAATTCAGTGTAAGTTGCCCTTGAAGAATTGCCTATATTACAATTAAAAATGTGATAAACTGGTAATATTGCAAAAGGAAATGACTAAAACTGACAACAAGTTCATAGTTACTAGGCTTCTCGTACAAAGGAGGACACACTCAGGAGTGGAGAACCCCTAGCCTCCCTTGTAATGCACCAAATAATTGGCAATCATATGGGTACTGCAATATCAGCACTTCATCTACATGGTGGGGGAGTAGAATCCACAGCCTTCTGCACCAAAGGCAATTATGGTACTAATGCTGTTTTCAAATTCCCTGTGCAATAAGGCACCACTTGTTAGTGTGCGTTTTAAATTTGTAGCTTTGTGCTTTAAATTTGTAGTTTTGAACATTTTTCCAGTAAGCAATGAAACAATGCATTTCCCAATAATGAAATAACTGCCCATTTCAGAATATTTTAACCATAAAAGGCCACTCAAGACTTCTATCATTACAGTCCATCAGTATAAGTCAGTAAGCACAATCTCTGCAGAAATAAATTTCATCTGAATAATTCCACATTAAAGAGATGCGTAACTAATGAAGAGGCTGTTACTGGCAAGCAACTTTATATTTCAGTGTTTCATCTACAAATTCAGTGCTTGCTGCCCTTTAAGAATTAATTGCCTATGTTACATAAAACTGGTAAGCTGGTGATACTACAATAGGGAATGACTGAGAAAACAACAAGTTCATAGTCACTAGGCATCTTAAGCAAAGGAAGACACACTCAGGAATGCAGAACCACTACCTCACCTTAAAATGCACCAAATAATTGGCAACTAGGGTGTTACATACAGTGCCTCCATACCTCTCAACTTCTTAGCATAAGAGAGCTGGACAAAGCCTAAAATATTGGGGGGGGGGCAAAGGCTCCAAAAGGACAGATTATAAATATTGCTCTTATAGAGCTGGACAAAGCCTAAAATATTGGTGGGGGGGCAAAGGCTCCAAAAGGACAGATTATAAATATTGCTCTTATAGACCTAAAAAGTTGCTAGAATAACAGCATTTATCTTAGCAAGCATTGTCTAAAGGAAATGAAGACTGAAACTCAAATATATGACATTTATTTATTTCAGTCTTTAGGGATTTTCCAGAAAACCACACATTTTATGAGGAATAGGCCAAAAATATGAGGCAAGAATTTGGACATTCTGCAAACATCTGTACAGCAGAAAGATCATATGCATACTTCTCAACCTCTTAGTGCAAAAAATCTGCACAAAGCCTAAAATAACATGGATGCAATGGCTAAAACATAGGGACAGTTTGAAGTAGTGCTCTTTAACTTCGAAAGTTAAAAGAACAGTGTTTGTATTAGCATGTATTTTGTGGAGGATGCAAAGTTTAAAACTCATATACATATAATTTTGTGACTATAAAAACACAGACTTTATGAGAAACAGACAAAAACTATAATGCTAAATCCAGACACTTGAAAACGTATGCTAAACACACACACACACACACACACACCCCTACTCTCACATAGCAACACACACCTACTCTCTCACATAGCAACACACAGACACACACCTTTTCTTTCATACAGCAACTAACAACTAGTTTAAATTCCACACAGTCCTACTCTACTCTCTCATACAACACAGACATGCACTTTTCTCAACACAGACATGCACTTTTCTCTCTCATTCAGAGACAAACAGAACCAGTAAATTTACATTATACACACACACACACACACACACACACACACACACCCACTCACACTCACACACACACACACACACACACACACACACACACACACACACACACACACACACACACACACACACACACACACACACACACACACACACACACACACACACACACACCTGGGGCCAATTTAGAATGTCCGCTACACCTACAGCATGTCTTGGAAATATGGAAGGAAACCAGAGCACTGGGAGGAAACCCACATGAACACAGAAGGTACACGCATCTACTCTCACACATTAACACACACGCACACCATCTCTCATGCAAACTGAATAGCTAAATTTAAAATCCATACATATACACATACACTTTCTCTCATACAGAAGTGAGTGGCTTAAATTACACTTAAACACAAACACACATAAACTTACCTTCTTTCTAAACCAAATGGCTCCACACAGACTTGGCGTATTTCTTAAAAGAACTGCTAGTTTAAATTACGCGCAGGCCTGATGAATGTAATTGTGTCCATGCTGGCGTCATGACGCATGCATGTTGATGTTCCTCCTTAAGGTAACAGACTCGTGTACCGCAATTTTTTTTTTTTAGTTTCCGAGCCAACCTGCAGCTGTAAGTGGGAGGGCGCTCACCCCTCTCACACTATGGATCAGGCTTCCTGAACAGGGAGCCGAGCGAGAAGAATTTTATTAATTAAAATAAGTAAATAGTTAAAAATAGCGCCCTTTCCAAGGCTGGCCTGTACGGCGCCCTAGGCGGTCGCCTAGTTTGCCTATGCCTAAGGCCGGCCATACCTGGAATGGTCCTTTCATATGGGATTCATGTGTTGAGTCAACCTGCCTTGACATTACTGAGGGATTCTGTATGTGCTTCTAGTGACATATTTGCAAAACTAACCATTCCAGGCACCAGACTGAAAGAGTCGGACCCTGCTAAAAATCTTCCTCTGATTGTCTGACTCCTGTTTCATTAGGTGCTGCCTTACTTCTAAATTTGGAATGTTGAGAGCTTGGCATTCATTTTAGCTGAACTGAAGACCACCTGACTCAGCGGAACTGGAATGAGAAGATGAAGAGGAGGAATGAGGAATATATAGTTGACCTACCAAGTGCCATACCATCTGGGGTGCACATTCTTATGCAGCTTGTGTTGAGTTACGTGGCTTGACCTTCCTGGAAGGATTCCATTGTGCAAGAGGAAACAAAAGTCATTTTGCACATCAGATTGATAGGGATGGATTGCACTACAGTCGTGCACTGATTGGCTGACTCCCATATCATTGGATGCCGCCTTGTTTTTAAACTTGGACCTTTGTGCTGCTTGGAGCTCTTTTAGACTGAGCAGTACATGGGACAATACTCTGCAGATTGGTTTAACAAAATAATCAGCAGGTCCTGCTGTATGCTGTCCAGACTGTCCTCTTCCCTCTTTACTTGACTGACAGGTGTCACTTCTTCTGAGCCAATGAAGTGCTTCTTACATTGTTATGCCACTTGGCACAACGTCCTGCACATATACACATGAAAGATGAGCAGTAAAGAAGGAGCGTGATGCCAGTGATGGCATCGGATGCATCTTATATAACCCTGGCGCTGACGTCAGGGAAGAAGCGGCAGCAACCGACACCGGACCAAGGCTTTGGAACTCTGGCCGACTGCGGGACCGCCTGACGGCAGGATAACCCAAGTGTAATGACTGCAGCAGTGTGAACACTCGAACATCTACATTTATAGTAGGTACAAAACTGTACTTTTTTACTTCTCATTTTTTATAGAAATTCCCTACCAGTCCTATTTTTAGTCATTTTAGTTGTTAACTGATACCAGTCTTACCAGTTTTGTTATTGCCATTTAAATTGTTAGCAGATATTCTTCGGCTAAATCCAGTTGAAGTTTTCTGTACTGTGGGACTTGTATGCTATTGCAGCCATCCCTATTAATTTTAACTACTTTCTTTGCTACATTTTAGCATAACTCCTGTTAATAATTGTAGAAGTTATTGTTATTTGTCTGTTTCTTTTTTATTTGCAGTCAAATGGCATTATTGCCGTGACTCAGTTGTTTCAGCTAGTTATCCAAGCAGTTCAGCCCTAGCTGTTTTGCTCTTAGTTTAGGTTATTGGCAAGTACAACCGTGCCATTTTAGGGCCTCTTTTCTCATCATTCAGTTCACTATTTTTGCACTTTACTTCAATGCCTTTCATCATGCAGTCCCCCTCTATTCATACCAATCACCTAGCCAGTCTATTTGCACTAGAAAAACTGAACCTTAGTTGTAACTGTCTCTTTAATGACAACTCTTTAAATGTAGACCAATCTGACTCCATCTTCATGAAAAACATTTCAAAAGCAAACTTCACATTACTTAAGACCGAGGTGGAAAGTTTCAAAGCCCCCATGCTAAAGGATAATGCTGTC
The DNA here is from genome assembly GCF_019279795.1 of Protopterus annectens. Classification (NCBI taxonomy): domain Eukaryota; kingdom Metazoa; phylum Chordata; order Ceratodontiformes; family Protopteridae; genus Protopterus; species Protopterus annectens. The sequence goes on along the minus strand of NC_056729.1, from coordinate 548,932,238 downwards.
CAAGCTGCAAAATCCTTTACTAATGCATTCTACGGGCACCTACAAGAATGCATGGATCGTCTATCCCAAGCAAAACCAAGACTCACTCCTCCAAGAAAAGGAAACCAGTCTGGTGGACCCTTGCCATAAACAAGCTATACAACAAAAGGAGGAAACTAGTACAGAAAAGAGTAAAATCTCAAGAAGGGTAGACATCCCTGATCAGTATCATCAAGAAACTACAATCCCATATAAAATCATCCAAGGCGAGCTTCGAAAGAAAAATTGCCAAGGACTCCAAAGATAACCACAAGGCATTCTTTAGCTATGTCAAGAATCTAAGTGGCAATGCTCAGATCTGCTCGGAGTTAGTGCAGAATGACACAAAATACACTGAACCGACCAATATCACCAACATCCTGGCAGACAGGTTCAGTGCAAACTTCACCCCCCTCTCACCCCCAAAAGGGCCCATTACCATACCAGAAGAATGTAGAGCCCCTGAAATCACTGACGCTCAGGTTAAAACAGCCCTCTCCAAAGCCAAAAACACAGCTTCAATGGGACCGGACGGTGTCCCAGGCTGCATCCTACATGAGCTCAAAGACGAACTAACCCCTCACCTAAACACACAGTTCAAACTCAGCCTCTCCACAGGCTATGTACCCATAGAGTGGTGCACAGCAATGGTTATTCCACTCCACAAAGGTGGAGCAACAACAGACCCCGGGAACTATCGCCCTATAAGCCTGACTAGCTTGGTTTGCAAGGCTATGGAGCACATCATCATGGAAATCATTAACAGAGACAATAGGAACCTCCAAACACTGGACCCTACCCAGTTCTGCTTTGTTAAGGACAGATCATGCCTCCTAAACCTGGTGGACGTCTTTGAGACAGTTACCAAGGCTATAAATGAGGGAAAGGTGGTACACACAGCCTACCAAGACCTCGCAAAAGCCTTCAACACCATTCTCCATTCTGGTATTATAGACAAGCTCACCAGCCTGAACATAAACCCCTACATCACAAAATGGGGTGCCAACTGGCTCACAGACAGAACCCACATGGTGAAAGTTGCAGGAGCTAGGTCCAACTCTAAACCGGTTACAAGTGGCATTCCCCAGGGCTCAGTCCTAGGACCCCTCCTGTTCGGCACATACTTCTCAGAGGTACAGGCAAGCACAGGAGGACTATGGCTGACTAAGTTTACAGATGACTGCAAACTAGGGGCTATAACTGATTCTCTGGCTGGCACAGACATCCTCCAAAAGGGTCTCACTGAAACGGATACGTGGTGTCATAATCATGGCCTCAAGCTAAATGCCAAAAAGTGCATAGTCATCCCCTTTGGAAAAACAAAGTACCCACAAACTATTATATAGGTGGCAGTTCCCTAAATACGGAAGACATAATAAGGGATCTGGGGACCCAAGTAGATAGTAATCTCTCCTTTGATAATCACATTGCAAGTTGTTAGAAAATCCTTCTATGTGACCCACCTAATCACAAAAGGGTTCACATCCAGATCAAAAGAGGTCATTGTGCCCCTCTACTCATCACTCATGAGACCCATCATAGAGTACAACGCCCCATTTGGGATGTACCTTACAAGGCACCCGCAACAGCTGGAAAGACCACAGAAGTACCTCACCAAGAGGATTACTGGCCTCAAACAGATGCCCTATGTAGCTCGACTGAAGAAACTCCAGCTGTACTCTGTTGCATACTGCCTACTCAGAGGTGATCTCTGCCTGACATACAAGGCCATGTCAAACCCAGAATTGATGGACAAGCTCCACCTAAAGAAAACATTATCCCCTCGAGCCAGATGCTGTAGGGATCTAAACCTCACCACAACAATAAATAGGATGTGCTGGAGGGATAGATTCCTGTCCCAGAGACTTCCCATGCTTTGGAACAAGATTCAAATCTACATTAGGCAGAGCTCCTCGCTAACACTCTCCAAGAGAAACCTTGATGAGTGGATGGGAAACAGAACGTTTACCCTGGGGATCTCTTCAGTGGCTGTGCTGGACAGAGGCACAGGGAACTAATCTAAGGGGGTGGAGAAAGCCAACACATTCTGACTAGGCTTATAAATGCCTTCAGGCAGATAGCCTAGTACCTACCTATGAACCTATGATAATCAGTTACTTGTTAGGGCAAGAAATGCATTTCTCTGCATCACCTACTGTCAGTAAACTGCAACAAAACACTAAACCAGCATATGTCAAGGTGCTCAAAAACTCTTACCTAAAGCCTAATAGCCTCGCATATAACAAACCCCAGCCATCTTGGGTCAAAAGAGTGCCTGCACAACACATACTGCTGCCATGAATTGCAAAGACTGCAGGCCTTTGCCTCTAAGATCACGAAGGCCTTCAAAGAATCATAAAGTCATTTTTTTTATTAGCGAATCCATTATCTCACGCACACTGACACTGCACTCAGTAGACTGAATAAGGAGAGAGTAAGAGTAAGTTCTCCCTCAGGTACTAGGATAAGGAAAATGCCTTGGAGTCATGCAAGTCCTTTCAGGTATTTTGTTTGTATTCAGTCATTACATCAAGTTTTAGAATTTTATTTATTTAATATTTGTTTTCCGGGAAAGTCCAACATGGAATGAAACCAATTTTCAGTGGAGGCCTGGGGAGAAACACTCCAGCTCCATGTCTTTGTAATGTGGGAGGAAGCTGGATCACTCAGAGGAAACCCACATAAACACAGGGAGGACATTCAGACTCCACACAGAAGGCACCCCAGCCGAGAATCAAATTGTAGAACCTCTTGCTGTGTGGTGACAATGCTACCGCTGCACCACTACACCATCCGAAAGGCACCACTGAGAACAGCATCAAACATCGACTTGAGTGGAATGCAGCCATCATTATTAATTTTGATGAATGCTTTCATTCCAATAAGAACAGATCATTGCTAATAATACTGACAATTATTAGGGTTATAAGCTCTAATGATGCTTTGATCATGGTGAAGCAGAGGTGAACTATATGTGTTATTTAAATTTAGTACCAGAAATAGGTTATGATGGCTTAGCCGATGTCCAATTAGAAACCTGGAAGACATGGGTAATGGTGGTCAAGTTGCCCAGTGGGAGACAACCTAGTGTGGACCAGTGGAATTCATGACTCAGGCCAATGGACTTGTTCATGATTATAGGATGGTGATAGCTGGAGAGGGTACTCCATAAATTCATATTTGTCTATACTTAGATGGGGTCATTGGAAGCATTCTGTCTGTGTATACTGGTTCACTTTGTAAAGGAAGAAAGTGTGGATGAGGAGCGTAAACCAATCAATAAAAATTGAAAGCATGTAGAATGTAAAATCTGAATCATTTTCTGAGTAAGACTGGTATGTGTGAACCCATGCATTAGAGGTTAAACCTACAAATTGTATAAATACTGCAATACTAGGACATCTCTAAACCACTAGGATCAGATGTACTCCTTTTATCCTAGACAAAATGTTGTTTGATAACTTTTAACACACAATAAACTTCACATTAATTAAATAAATAAGTATGTCTATTGTGGAGTTCCTACCTGTTCTGACCTCCCTGCAGGCAAACAATGGGAGACAAGCATTCGGTGCTGTTTTTTAAAGTATTTATGTTCCTTGCAGCCAACTTGCCATCAACCCCCTCATGACTCAGCTGGCCCATTTGTTCCGTATAAGTAAAAACCAGCAATGAAACTTAGCACTGAGGCAGCCATCAATTTAATTTCCCTAATTCCTACTCACAATCCCTGCTGGCCATTTCATAGGATCAAAGGCAGTTAGTAGGCATGCGGTCCAGGAGATCATTAAGAGGGCTAGCTCAAATTCCCAATTGCTTCACATCACTGTCTGGGTAAGTGACTTGCTCAAGATCACATAGTAGGCAAATGAAGGTAGAAAACTTAAAAACATGCAGCCTTGGCACACCGAGCAGCTCACTAACAAGTCAGAGCTTTAGTCCTCTGTACGAACTGCCAGACTATTGCATGCATTTATGTGATGATTCCAGCTACAAAGCTATGTACTGATTAACAAAGACTGCATATTCTGATCTTGCACATGGTCCTTAATGCTGGCCTTACGTTAGTGTGCAATAGTGCACTGCACCACCTTTCCCAGGGACCCTGGGATAGACAAGCAGATACCTGGATTTCATTTCTTTGCACCTTAGACCTGACTGTAACTTTATCTGCTACTTTATAGATGTCAGTAGGAGATTTGAAGATGCCTGCCAGATCAGAGTTTTCAGACAACCACCCCAAATGGTGTGTGTGTGTGTGTGTGTGTGTGTGTGTGTGTGTGTGTGTGTGTGTGTGTGTGTGTGTGTGTGTGTGTGTGTGTGTGTGCACGAGTGTGTGTTTGTGTGTGTGTTTGTGTGTGTGTGTGTGTGTGTGTGTGTGTGTGTGTGTGTGTGTGTGTGTGTGTGTGTGTGTGTGTGTGTGTGTGTTTGTGTGTGTGTGTGTGTGTGTGTGTGTGTGTGTGTGTGTGTGTGTGTGTGTGCGCGTGTGGTTTGCTTAGTAATATGCACAGTCAAATTTTTAGTAAAATTCATGAGAAATAATGACAAGCTGGCAAGTTGTCATCTGTCACAAGGGTTGACAGACTTGAATAGCTATCAGTTGGGCACTCCTGATGAAGCCTAAGGGCACAAGAGAAGGTAGATAGGATAAGTGCACCGACATCAGTCTTGTAAAATAATTCAAATTGGGGGTGCATTGTTGGGTGTCTTGGGTGACACTGTGCTTATCATGCACCAGGGAACATGCACAGAATCTGGAACCCCCTGTTTGTCAGTAATGTGGGTATCCTTTTCCCCATCACCCTGTTCACATCCCTCTCTGTTAGAGGTGACATATATGGAGGCCATATGTGAGGGAAGACAAAACAGTAACAAACATAGTAGACAACTCTACTTCTGGGAACTTTGTCAACTTTTATTGCCTCAATGCAGAAAATTTCAGTTAGTCAGAATAATGAAACTTATAAAAATCTTACTTCACGGTCTTACACTTTCTGGCAAATATTTGTATAGATTGCATCCCCTTATAATTTGTGTGGTTTACTTCTGCTATTTACACTATGTGAGACATGGAGATGGTAATGCATGTTTCTAGTGTGTGTGTGTGTGTGTGTGTGTGTGTGTGTGTGTGTGTGTCATTTTTTTGGTGGGTAGTTAATAAATGTAAATGTTGTTTGGCTTGAATAGAAATAAGCAGGAACCTGTACTGTCTGTATACTGACTGCCAAGAACAAACCGCACAGCCAAGATGAATGCTTTACTTTACTTGCTGTTTATCCGTGATTAGGGTATGCAAGTCAACCAAAAGACGTCTGGAACAATGCAGAATCATTTGCATCAGGTTCTGGCACAGAAATATATTTTTGCTCATGACAAGAGCTCTTGTAAATCCTGATCTTGACAGCTGAAGGAAATTTTTTTTTTTTTTGGGGGGGGGGGGGGGTTCAGAAAAACATATACAGGGTGTGAACATGCAACTTAAAACTGGATACAATAGTAAAACTTCACACAGTGAGTAGCAGTAACATGCCAGTACCCAAGCAATGTGCCGATCCAGGGGGATTATAGGTTTGTAAGTCCAGTGGCTTGATCAGTAACAGTACACCTTTCTAGTCTTCAGTATCCTTATTTACCATAAGTCTTTACTGATATACTCTAGTTCCCAGATATGTACCATGACAATTCTTCAAGGATGTTAGTGACTGACATCTTCTAATTGCAAAGGGAAGCTTATTTCATAGTCTTGAAGGGATTGTAATCTGCCTGACGCATTTTTTTCTCCCATTGATATATGTTTTTAGCATTTGTTTCCCTAGGCTGGTATTAACACTGGCAGGGGTGTATTGTTAAGTCTACACTATCTAACAAAACTAAATCAGACATTGTAGACCATGTAAATATCGGTTATTAGTAATCTATAAGAAAGAAAATAAAATGACAATTCCTGAAGCTTTTCCAAATAATTCAAGTTTTTCTCATAAGGAATCCATGCACCTTTTCAACTTCTTTCATATAAGCTTGTCTGTGGGCTACAAAATCTAGTATCATATTAAAAAAATCAGTTACATCACTGAGGTATAAAGTGAAATGGGGCAGTGATCTCCATGAAGTGATGAGACGTGCCCTTTAAAATTAGATGAGCTACAGAATATGCTTTTATTACACACATTGGTGAAAGTTTAAATTTGCCTACCATTGTCCATAAGCCTATAAGGATGATCTCATTTTTTTATAATTTGACCATTTGTGTTGAGTCATAAGTTATCCCCAGGATTCAATAAACTCTGTGTAGGCACCGTGCGAAGCCTACACAAGGTTTAAGAGTTTGGGTGATATTGCACAGCGAGGGGCAGCACTCAATGCATATTAATGCTGTGCACATGCATAAGTTAGGTTTTATTGCTGGCAGCAGTGTTGCCAGACAGAAAACCATGTAAGCAAAGACAGACACAATTCTGTTAAATCATAGCACCTATAGTGTGTGGATTTGAATGGAAATTCCACAATGGCCACCAGGGCTTCACAGATAGCTGTGAATATGTTAATGCAATGTATCTCCACAAAGGCCAACATAATGTGGGCGTATTTAACCAGAAATAGAGACATATTTGTCTTAGATATTTCATAGAAATGTGGTAGAAGGAAACTCAAACATACCTGTTATCCTCTTTGAGCAAGATATGTGGACAAAGGCATACATAATGGGGGAACAGAGGCCCAAAAATGGGAAGAGATTTTACTATTGCACTTGCAAACTTAGAAAGTTGATAGAATAAAAGGTTGTACATTAGCATGAACTTTCTGAAGAGCACGAAGTTTGAAACTCAAATGTCAATCATCGGTTTCTGACTTTGCTCTGCAATGACATGCCAATGATTTGCCAGAAAACAACATTTTTATGAGGAAAAAAAAAATCACAGATATTAGACAGAAACTGGACATTCTGCACAAATCAAGACAGTTGAGAGGTATACACTCAAGTGTATGTAATATTGAGTCACATCAGTCCAGAGATCATCCCAGTGATATAGCAGAAAGCTACAAATATGATAAGGAAAAACATCTAGACATCCTGGGAATATGTGGACAGTTGAGAGGTATGAATGTGAAGTATATAGTCCAAACACAGTACAGGACAGTGTAACTACAGTGCAGAGTATTATGATATCCCATTCTTGGCATTCTATACTGAAGCTGTGTTAATGATCTGTAACAGGACATGGATTGTCATATAAAATGATCACTCAGGGGAAGCGCATGTATTGAATAGGGACACACAAATTAATTGTGGAAATGAACACAGGGAAAGAAGACAGGTGAAACACGCTTATGTACAGCAGAGGAGGGTATGCCAGTGGAAGATGGTTGTAGCAGCAACACCAAGCACATATCTATATGGTACAGTATGGACTGTACAGTAAAAATGTGTTGTCTGTGACTGTCACACAAGGTGACATAACAATGGTGATGATGTCTGTGTGACATAAGCATCCTTACATGAATAATGCAGAGGACATCTGTCATGGATGTGGCATACAGTTGAGGTAGGGTGCATATTGTGAAGCTGTGCAAACTGATATGCCTGAATATGAATGTTAGCAGAGGTCTCCAGCAAGGTGATCACAGGTAAAGGATCATGGAAAACATTACAAGCACCAACCACAATCATGGACAATGTCAGAATAATACCACCACTAATCCCATTCCTCTGACACAACATATGTGATATGGAGTGATAAGAGATGAGCCTGCACACACACACACACTTGAACAACTATTATGATACATTCACACTCCATGAGGGTAACCATGCACACTGTCCTGGCACTGAAATATCTGCAGGAGGTGTTAGGAGGGACACTGCTATATCTGTATGCAACAGTATGGGTAGTATCGGCTAGTTGCATTGTGTGCATGGCATATATGTATGTGTGTGTATATATATATATATATATATATATATATATATATATATACATATATCACAATCCACACTGTCACAAATGGTATACATGCCATTAATTTTGTCAAACACCTATGTACATAGTGTGTGCCTAAGCAGAATACCTAGGTATGACCAATAAGCTATGTGACAGTGCACTGTAACAAAGATGGTGCACTTCAGTTACACATCACTGGAAGATGTGTGGGGAGGTACATGAAGAAGAGTGCATTGTAAACAGTTATTGGTGTGATGAAGGCTGGGAACCACAAAGGTATTATGGCCTCTGATGTGCATGTCCTTCACATGTCCAGTACTTGTGTTAAATTTAAGAGAGTGGTTGGCACTTTGACCACATGCTGGTGGATATACCACTTACCGTCTACTCTGGGACATGAGTCAGATGCCTATTGGTCTGATTTTAGGGTGTGATGTCCACATTATACTTGCGTGGTGTGTTTGTTTCCTGACTCAGCAAATCCCTCCATGTTTCTTGTCAATGCAGGTGTTGTCATGGCTGTGGCAGCAGTTTTTGGCATGTGTTGATACTGTCCGTATTATACTACTATCACAGTTGCAATCAATGATTGCCCACAATCTGTAGTCCTTCAGGCAGCTGTTTGGACATAGCATGTGTATGTCATCTGTGGTGTCCATCACTTAACTAATGGTCAGGAAAGGGCCTAGCAGACACCCCTGGTGTACCAACCTGATCACTAGACCTGAGCTATAGGTCACACCATACATTTCAACATAGTGAGATGCCACGTATGTCATACACTGGTCTACCCATTTGATGATATAGCTGTTTATGGCCACATATGACAGTGTTGATTGATTACCTCAGTGTGGATTTGTATCAAATGCCTTGACCTGGTCAAGTTCCACATGATGATACTGTTGTCATCATGCATGCCCTCGATGATCTCTTTGAGGACATCTATTAGATGCAACTGACTTGCTGTAGCATTAACAACTCACACAGGTCTGTGGCACACACCTGGAATATTACTAATGTAAATATAGAAGAGGTCCCCAATAACATGTTGGTCTACCTCACATTCGAGGAGAATAAGGATGTCTCTGTACTTGCATGCATCAAGTGCTGCCCCCCCAACTCAGGTGGATGTATGTTTATGTACACCCTTGTATGGGAACATAGGCAGTGTGGAGGTTGTGCTGAACTGCGTATTCAACTTTATCTGGAAGGTGTATATGCTGAGTCACGCCATAGGTGATCTGTGATATTGTCACAGCCCATTGATTCTGTGATAGGCCTGGATGAAGGTAAGACAATGCATACTGCCTATCATGATCTGGCCTCTGGTTTTGACAGAAACCCCCATGCAAATATCATTGAGAAACCCTCCCAGCTGGAGATTAAGCCTTACATCAGTTGATGGGCAACCAATTGGCTCACTGACAGAACACATCAAGTGAAAGTTGGTGAGTCAACATGTACAAGTAGAGCTGTTGCCACTGGCAAACCCCAGGGATCTGTGCTTGGCCCTTCACTGTTTGAACTCTGTATCTCAACAGTTCAAGCTAAAGTATACAGCCTTTGGCTTACCAAGTTTGCTGATTCTTGCATATTGTGTGCAATAATTGAGTCTACCAATGGTGACAACGTAGTACAGGAGGAGCTAACAAAAATATCTTAATGGTGACAAAGAGATATGATCTACAAATAAATGCATAAATGTGTATCTATAATGTTGTCCATCTGAAAAGTGGAATCCCATGCTAATCACAGCATTGGCAACAGTCCTGCTATGCAGAAACCCAGTGATGCAAGCACTGGGAACACGTAGTTAGCAATCTGAAATTTCACCAAGTGTCCTTACTGGTATCGAAAGCCTATGTTGTGCACATCTTATGTCATGCCATTATATTGAGAACTTAGGATTGTATGACAGCACTGTAGTTAAACCTCATCACAACACTAACAGAGTATAATGCTCTCTTTTTCATATACTTCACCAGACACATGTAGCAGCTGGAGAGGCCACATGGCTTTCTCAGCAAGATAACACAGGGCCTACAAACCATGCCATGATGTATTTCGATAGATTAAAAGCCATGTCACTGTAATCTTTATTCTATAATCTGAGATGACTTCTGCCTGGCCTCCATGCCAGTTTCTAAACCTGCCCTGGTGGGAATACTGCATATCCAAAAATCAGATATAGCTGATGACATCAGCAGTGTCTGTTGAGGAAAATATAACAGTGTCCCACATGCTGGTGTAAAATGCTCTCTGTAATGTCCAGCAACACCACACATGCACACACACACACACACACGCACACACACACACACACACACACACACACACACACACACACACACACACACACACACACACACACAGTTGACTGTGGTGAGAGTAGATCCCCTACCTATCTAATTACACAGACTACAGAGCACAGAACCTTATGTAAGCACCACAGCACATGTCTGACCTTTACAAGAATGCAGGTGAACTTATAGTAGATGACATAAGCAGGCCATGTTAGAGACAAGATGTTGGATTGGCTGCATGAAATGGATATGTAGGCATCTGCAAGTATCAAAATACATCCTTATCAAAATCCTTGCCATTGGAGCCGTAACTGTGGGATACACATTTCTGCTGTTCTGTCTACACACACACACACACACACACACACACACACACACACACACACACACACACACACACACACACGCACACAGACACTTGACTGCAGTGAGAATGGAACCCCTACCTATCTAATTACACAGACTATAGAGTACAGTACTTCACGCCAGCACCACTGCAAAAGTCTGATTTTTACAAGACTGCAGGTGAACCTACAGTAAATGATATCAGCAGGCCATGACAAAATGTTGGGAGATCTGCATAGGCTCATAGCTTCATATTTTCATTGGCGGCTACTACCCTAATGGCCCTATGGTGTTTAGAAGCCTAGATGTGTAAAAACACAAGTACCTTATTGAACATAGTTGGATGGTCATTGTTAGCAGAGTGATTTTGTGAGCAGCACCAACTGGCTGTGTCCATGAGGGACATAGGAGCCACAACAGAGGTGACTTTACAATCACCAAAGCAGTAGTCAATGTTACGCTTGATCAGGGTCATTGAGGAGTACTGATTCACACTCAGTGAGACCCTATTCCAGAGGAGTGTAAGTCGTTGAGAGTTATATCTGTCTCCCCAGCATGTTCTCTTTATGTTACAGGCTAGGTTGAAAACCATGGGCCAAGTTCTTGTCCCATTTGATTTGCAGATATCCAGTATTTCCAGTAGGGCAGGGTCTGAGACTGCTGTGTAAAGGAAGGCATAGGTCACCTGTCAGCAGCCTGCATGATACTGAGTACACTGACATGTTTTTCAGTCTTTCTATGCCTATCACAACCTTGTGTTTTCTCTAATTGCTGCAGGTGTCTGATGTGGTACAGACAGAAGGGAGAAATGTACTCAATTACTGGACTGATAAGGGTAGAGTACAGCAGAGGTATAATCAGCCTGGTCTTGAATGTGATTATATGTACAGTGTGCCCAGTACAGAATGTGTGTGTCACCACTATGGGCACATAGTGATGAAAGTGTAGATTACTATCAACATGTGTTCAAAAGAATCACAACACTGTATTTGAGTTAAGAGGGGTGATATGTATATCATAATTAATAGAGTCACTTCATTCCCAAAGGGGACAATGAGCCATTTTATGCTTTAAGGTTTAATCCATGAGTTTGGCACCAATCATTTATGTGTGACAGCCCCTTCCTTAATATGTTATTGAGGAACTCTGTATTAGTGTGTCCGGTTACCAGTCATCTCCAAACTTGGTAAACCACAGGTCATATACCATTGCCTGTATTTCAGAGAAATAGTTTGCAAACATTTGAGGGCCCAGCAGAGATCCTTATGGTATTCTAATGGTAAATGGCTACTTGTGGAGGTGCAGTCTCTAATGTTGAGAGTGTGCATTATGTCAGTTTAAGAGTTGCCCATCCCTGTATTACTGTATGGCTTAATTCCTACATGGGAGATCTTCACTATGACACATGAATGGGGGATAGTGTCAAGGCCTTGGATAGGTCAACATAGGTGGTATGTCCTATTATCCCTCATCCAGGTCTTTGGGGTCAGTATCCAAGAAATCCATAAGGTTCAATAAGCAAGATCTACTCTTGACAAAAATAAAATTGGTGGGGTTAACTATATTGAAGGTCACCTATGTCACTGTGGATATGGTCCATGTTGATTCCTTCCCTAGCCTTGCAGATAAGTCTTTTTAGTGGTGTGTGTGTCAACAGCATTAGTTCTGCATGTTACTAGATTGATTTGCATTGCATAGCACTAAAAACTTGATATTACATTTTATACTGTGGTTGATATATTTGTGGAAAAAGTACCGAGACACCATGGTTGCAGTGCTTGGGGGGTGGCAACAGATGGATATTGTAAATATGTGACATATTGTTAGATAGAGCCCCCAGTTTGTAATGTTTATGCATGTAATTTCATGTTATACACAAGGAATGACTAGCAAACAGCAATAATACAGCATAATATGTACATTTCCATAGCGCTGTGAGCACCGGGTTTGCATGATGGTTACCAAAGTGCATATGCATACTCCATACACATGTTTAAGTGTAGGTAAGCAGTGCACAAACACGAGCTGCATGGCTAAAGTCTGACAGTTAGTATTGTGTCTATGAAATACACCCACTGCTTACTTGACTCTGTGGCAGCATACATTCTTTGTTGGCGCCAGATGGTACTGTGTTCGAATACAGGTGTATCTAAAACTTTTAAGTACATTTAAATACATTGCCAACATATCCAATACTTTTAAATACATGCAAATACATTGCCATCGTTCCCAATTGTTACTTGTTGGTGCACGATGCGCACCTTCACACAAGATTGATTTAAAGAGGTAAAATGGGGTAGATAGGAAAGTGGTGCAATGGGAAACAAGCAGGGGGAAGAAAAAAGAGAAAGCAGGGCAGGAATGTGCAGGAGGGAGATAGGAAAGAACCATAGCTATCCATTTCTTTGACAATGCAAAGTGAGAATATGTGGAAAATATTAACTGAATTTGGACTGTCACCTCCAGAGAGTGCGGTGACCACAACACAATCTTGCTGTATAGCCAGTTGGACTTAATCAAGTGTATCAAGAAGACACATGTGCGAAATGGAGAGCTATGTATGGCATGATTTTTTTGTGTTGTTGGACAGATGCCCTTTTTTTTTTTTTTTTTTTTTTTTTTGAGAGAGAGAGAGGAATGTTGGGGAAGAGATGTAGGAATGTCTGTCAGGTAAGTTGGGTAGGTGAGGAATCAATTGCAGACATGCAAGACAAACAAAACAAGTGACAGGGATGATGATGGACAAAAAAGGTTGGGGGACATCATGATTGCGGTGAGGGTGGGGTCATCCCGAACTCATGGTCATCAAGCTGGGTGACAGTGAGAATCAAGTCCTCACCCACTGGACTGTCATCACTGACACCTCACTTCACTACTGGCTGGAGTGCTTGACATCTCCTTTTCCTCCTCCTGGCACTACATAAAATGAGGGAGACCAGCCTCTCCAGCTGGCTTAGGTGTGCAACAACAGTGTGGCACACAACCCTATGCATCATCCCTGGCAAATCAGTGCAGGTGATAAAATCACCACCTCTGGCAGTACTCCCAGAGGGAACCACTGGACCAGCCTCTGGGACAGGACTACCTGAGGGGGCAAGTAATGCAGGGTGCCAGGTTGGCTCCCAAACATTTTGGGCAATGTTGCTGGAACTGGTGGAGGAGGGGCAGGTGGCTCCAGTGAGTCAGGGTTACCCCTTTGTGCTGTGGAGCATTTAGTGATGTGGTACACATGGATGACGTGGACACATTTTTACAACACATAGTAAAATTAAAAAACATAAAATAAAAAAAGAAGAAAGGAGATAAGATTAGTACCATCATATGTGACATACAATGCATTAATACAGTTTGACTCTATTATCTTAATTTTTACTTTTAAGACTACCAGCTCCTAACAGATGCAGTAACTAGTCCTTGACATGTGCATATATTGCACATATGCATGTTCCATTTATACAGATTACAGTTTATAGCAGGTCATTTGTGCCATTGATATATAGGTTTTTAAGTTAATGTAAATATAATTGAAGAATTAACAGTATTGTGTAGTTGAGAAGTGTGTTATTTGAACACACATCCTCTGACTAAAGTCTAATGTTGCACTCTTGGCTTGTGCTACATATTAATGCATGCATACTTGCTTTTACAGTTGAGATATGCATGCTCAATGTGATACAATTCTATAAAATAGCAAAATAGCTATCTTTAACTTTTAATGCTACAGTAACACTACTGTTCTGCTGTGTACGTACTATTTGCTTCCCTCATCGTCTCCAGTCTAGCCATATGGGTTCAAATACTGACATCCTGATCACTAGCAGCTGTGGAAAAAACAGAACAGAACAGAATACCATTATGAATACCAGTCTTGCCTATATTGAGCTTTTAAGTCTTATAAGTACTCTCTGTAGTTGATACTTACACAGGTGTGGGATGTCCACAGTCCTAAAGTCCTCAATCCAATAGTCCAGGGTATCCCTCCTCCTCCTCTTTAGGTCATTAAAGTGATGCCTACTTTGGTCACCAGTGCACAGGATACTGGTTGCACTGGATACAGCCAGGGCTAAACTTTCCCAAGCTTCTGACTTATACCGGTAGCCAGAATAGACCATCTGCAGAAGCCTGGCACTGTGATTCGTAACTAGGAGTCCAGTAAACATCTTGGACTCCTGGACACCCCATCTCTATGCCCTAAACCCCACAAATGCTTGCCATGTCTACTACTAATCAAGAGCAATGGAAAGTGATGGCTTCCTGCCAGTTTCAGTTATCAAATTTACTGGGAGTGTGCACACTGTTTGAAACTGTTGTACTCCCCTTACCAGTGTGCAAACATGGTGCTTGGCAATGTGCACCTCCGAGCACTGTGTTTGCATGATGTTAAGCGGAGCGCAACAGTGCCGAGCAGTGAGACATTACATAATTGCAATTGCAATTCCAGGGTTATTGGATGTACAGGCAATCGTGCATGTGTGTTAGGCAACTGTAAAGGTCATGCCAGACCAGATAGCAGAATATATATTTACAGGAGTATAGTGCACAGTATACCCACAGTCATACATCTGATAATAAATATGATTTTATATATATATATATATATATATATATATATATATACATAAATAACTGACAATACTAGTGTCTCAGACCTCATATATTTAATCATATCAGCTCCAGTATGTCAGGTGTTATAAATGAGAGTGATCATAATGGGAAGTGGAACAACACTGCAAGTGCATGGAATTTGCTGTATTCAAACCCAGCACCAATTGTAAGGCAGTCCTACACTTACACCTACTGCCACAGGAAGGATGAGAAAACACTTGTCTGTATTCCAGTTTATTCCTATAAACTGCAATGTCAGTAAAACAAAGGTTGCACACCCTGTACTAGAACTCAGGATCCATTGTACTCCAGCCCTATACTTACAACTGCTGCCACAAGACTAGTTACAGGACATTTCCTATTTTATTGTTAAGGTCTCACTGTTAACTACCACGCAACGTCACTTAGGTTTGCGCAATGTGCAATACTATTAATTGAATGCATACAGTTTCTATTTTTTGTTGTCTGGGTCCTGCCTGCTTCCTAGGTGGACTAGTTGTCCATTTTGCTCACTACTGCACTTCACACAATCCAGATAAGCACAAAAAGGAAAGAAAGAAATGGAAGATGTAGTTGAAATCAGGAAAAGCAATTTATAACATACACAATAGAAAATATTGATACACATGAGATATTTTTACATAGGTCTGGATTTGAACTCTTGCTCCAGTGCACCTTCAGAGCACAATATGGGTGTCTTATCCCTCTTTGTCTCACAAACAGCTTTGCAGCAAAGATCTTAACTCAATATGCACACAACCATCTGCAACAGCATCTACAGTGATATCAAACCATACAAGTGCTATTTGTACATTTGTTAGTTTTGGATGTAGTGCACCTTGTGATCACACAACCTGTCATAATTATTGCTTGCAGATATACAGCTCTGTCTTACATTTCTGTGTGGTTGCTGGCTAGTCTTCATTTACCTGAGCAGTAATCTGAGATATGCAAGTTGTAAGCCATTGTGTATCATTGGCCTTAAAATATGTGAGGATATTAATTGGAAATAATATCGTATGCAGTTTCCAACAAATGAAGGACAGGTTGGATGTTAAGGAACACAACCTGTGAATTGTATGCTGCTTACTTACATTTCCAGCATTGAATCTAACACTTTGCACATCTAACCTGACACACATAGTGGACGTAAGGCAACCTGCAGTGCTATTGTTTTCTTCTTCTCCCAACCACTAATCATTCACAGTTTCAGTCCATTAAAATCAAGCACTGAGGGAGTGCCTACACTACGTTTACATCTCCTACACAGATCCATTTTTTTGGGATCCAGCAATTCTAATGAGCTCACACCAGCTTTGCATTTTCACTGTGCTAATAGCCCTGAATCTACACCATATAAAAATGCAACCATGTAGCTAGGCAAACTGACAGTGAGGAGACTTGTTTATGTTGGTAAGACTACACATAATGCTATTTCTACATGATATATATGTACATAGGAGTACTGAACTTCAGAAGGTATGCTTCCATTTGGTCAGCTACATACTGCATATGCTGCAATATATTTAAAAAGAATGTGAAGCAAATGCTTTTACACTTTTATCTGTATGCATTAGTTAGAAGTGTATTGAAGGCATGAGCATGTGTGCCAAGCCCTTTCAGAGGTATACATGATTGCCAGTATGTGGAAATGGAATGTTATTTGATAAATATGGACAAATGTTCCTTTGATAGCACTTTTAGCATTTCAGAGATGGTTTGTTAGCAAAATGTGTTATTTTCCTGTTCTTGTGGGGATGGGGGAGCAAAGATGAGTTACTGTTATGGCACAAACAAGGATAGACTGTTCTTTTGTGAGGGGAGTGAAGATGAGTTACTGTTATGGCATAAACAAGGATATGTTGCTCTTGTTACTCTCCTTGTTTTGCATCCTGCCTGTTCGTATTTCACATCTGTAGACTGTTGTATGTTTCTACATAGGGTAATACTGAGTGGCTGCATTTCCTGTTTTATTTGTAAACAATTATTCAGTACTTATGTGATACTAATGTGTATTATCCTTCTGTTGTCTTTTAGGACACCTAGGAGTATGCCACCCAGGTGTGTCAATCCATGGAGGCACCCCTTCACCAATGCTGAGAACCAGGTGATTGTGGATGCCTTTAGGCAGCATGGTCCCTTTCCCTGAAAAGAGGATGGGGAGATATGGCACATAGGGTGCAAGTATGGCACCAGCTAGTTCATGATTCAAATGCCGTGGGTGGCCACAGCAGGACATATGATCAGATGTTCCACAGGGCCACTGACATGATCACACCTAGATGGAGGATGGAGGAGTTACTTCATTAGCATATATTGGACTGTAGTAGTATAGGTATTAATTTTTTCTTCTGTTTGTTGCTTTTTATCACAGGTGATCATGACAGTGGGAGTGTGGGCCCCCTGCCACCTAATGTCAGTGTATCAGCAGACTCTGATGATGATGGTGGACAAACTGAGGCACAGCCTGTGGGTGCAGAGGTTGGGTCTAACACTGAGGTTGACATACGGCCATCCCATGCAATTCCATTGGACACAGCCAGTAGGCCTATGTCCACCCATTCCACAGACCCCTCAGATATTGGACAGGTGGAGGACAAGGCCATTGATCAGTCAAGTCTGGCTACTGTGGCTTCAGTGCCATTTGACTCTGGCTGTAGCCAAAGTGTGGATGAGGAGGGCTGCTAGGGGTGCTCAGAGGGGGCCTGCTGTCCCTCCTCCAGCTGGTGCAGTTGTCTCTTCCTGTGCTACTCAGCATATGTTTAGGGCCATCATGGAGGCACAGGCACATCCCCATAGGTGCTACAGACAAATGCTCAAGGTTGTAGATGTGGCACATTCTGACATGAGTGATTGCCTCCACTATGTTACAGTTCAGTGTATCGGATGAATGACACCTTGGAACAAGGAGTGCCTGTGATGGACCGAGTGATATCTGTCATGGAACGAGCGTTGTAAGTGATAGAGCACCTCCTGCTGGGAGGGGAACAGCATCCTCGTGGGTGTAGGTCAGCCACATCATCTGCTGTCAGCCAGTGTTGCCATGCCCGATCATGCTCCCATAGTGGCAGTACTTCCACGTCTCCATCAGTGAGTCTGCTGTCCACACCCAGACATGGCAGGCCATGGAATCATGGTCCTGGGCATCCCCATGAAGGGAGCTTATCCCGCAGTCATCAGTCACATTCAGATAGCAGCAGTGCATCTGACCATGGGTGAGGACGTGTCAGTGCAACTCCTGGCTGAGCCAGTTTTCATGTTCAGGAATGACAACGGTGAACTACCACCTCTACCATGCATGGCTCACACATATCCAACATACCAAAATGTAAGGCCAGCACAGAGCTTGGCTGTGTTCATGCAGACATTCACACACCAATTTCACTTGGATGACCCCTACAGAGATACACACACACAACAGTTACTCATTTTGTCTCACTGGCTATTTGGTGGTTTATCCAAATGTCTGTCTGCTTCTCTTTCTTACTCATACACACTCACCGACCTTTTATGTCAGCCTTGGCTTCCTGCCCAGCCCCCCCCCCCCCACACACACACACACACACAACACCCTGTGCAAGTGATGATAACTGTGCCATATTCCTGTTTTTTATCTTTTGGATTCAGGGATACACAAGCTTTGTGTCTGATGCTCTGGGTGCATAGCTAAGTTAGTGCTTAGTATAGCTGTATTTGTGGTGTTGAACTGGTAATTGTACCTTTGACTTTTATTGGCCTTGGAACATTAGAGAGTTGATAGCATCAAAATTTCCTAACTTTATAGTGAATGATCTTGTGGGGGTTGTAAAGTCAGAAACTGCAATGTAAATCATTACTTTCTAACTTCTCTCCTTAGTGATTTTCCAGTACAAAAGTATACTACTAATCTGTAGGCATGCAGTGATCATCAGTACCTTTCAGAGGTATGACTGTGTGAATCTTTAATGCCTGAGGCCTGCTACTTAGTCATGGACACATATAAGTCAAATAAGTCTCTGCTGTCACATGTTAAAGTACTTTCTGTATAAATCTCCCACCTTTTAGTTGCTTAATGGACCAAGTAATGTAATACAAGGATGTGGCACTCATTCATATTATTAAACAATACACTACAGGTTTAAGACTTACCTTGTAAATTCAGCAGTTGCCACAGTTTTAGTTCAGTGCTGACTCTGATGCAAGCAGTGCACAGTCAATAGCCTAGCATCAGTGTTACTATATGCATGTGATTAGGAGGAAGGTTTTAGGCCCGTGGTGAGTGAGTGTGCTGTGCTTTGCCTCTTAGCCAATGCAAGGGCATACTTAGCACACCTACATCTTCCTACACCCTCAGCAGCTGGTGGTTCCTCTCTGACGCCTCATCTGCCTGTGGCTGTGGGGACCTTGGCATTGGTGGTGGCATGCGCGTCCCTTCTCCTTGCTGATCCTGCTGAAGCTGTTTCCTCAGGATTATGTTATGTAGCATGGCACATACTGTGAATATTTCTGTAAATGTCCATGGAATGTACTGCAGGCTTCCCTCAGATGTATCTAGGCATTGTGACCATGACCTCAGCAGCCCAAACACATGCTCAGTGATATTTCTGGTTTGAGCGTGTGCCTCGTTATGGTCTTCTTTCGTGGGTGTGTGTACATTTCTCATGGGTGTCATCAGCCACGATTCCAGTGCATAGCCTGCAACCCCCCAGTAAATCACGCCGTGGGAAATCCCCTCTACCAAGCATCTGGTACAGTTGGGAGGTGTGCCAGATATGTGAGTCATGGTAAATGCCAGGGTTGTCAGCACACATGTTCAGTATGATTCCCTTGACCTTATATACGACTTGGCAGTTGGTAGAGTGATAGCCCTTTCTGTTTATGTACAGCCTACCCTGTTCTCCATGTGGTGCCTTCATTTCTATATGTGTGCAATCTGTGGAAATCAGTACTTCAGGATAGTGTGATACACGGTAGAACTCCTGCATATTTCTGCCCCTCTCCTCAAAACTATGGGTAAAATATACAAGGTCACTGACATGTTGGAGCATAGCTTTCAGGAACTGGTGGATGCTGGTCCCTGTGACACCCACAGAACGTTCCCTGTTTGTCTCTGAAAGGTACCTCTAGCTAAGATTCTAAGGGCTACACATAACTTTGTCTCCACTAGGATGGGTTCCCCCAGTTGGCTCTAAGCTGAGAATGGCAGAGGTCGCAGAGTAGTGTGTCCCTGTCCATCCTGTAGTGCTCTACAATTTCTACATCATGTAGGTTGTGAGAGAGAGAGAGAGAGAGAGAGAGAGATGACATGCAGGTTGTTTGTGTGACAGAGCAAGATGCAGAGGACAGGAAGAAATGGAAACAGATGATCCACTGTGGCGACCCTTAACGGGAACAGCTGAAAGATAATGATGATGTAGGTTGTGAAAAGTTAAATGGGGCCTGAAAACTCTTCTCCTTCTCGGCCTAGGCCTGTTGGCAGCAGCAACAGTACTGACTTCATCCTGTAGCACATACAAATGCAGCACCCCGTAATATTCTTTACTTGTAGACTCCTTTCCCTGTATTACAAACATTTTGTAATTCACAGGGAAACCCAGCACAGAGTTTGCATGGATGCTTTATTGCTTGTTGAATAGCTCCACCATGTTGGATTGGTTGATTAGCATGCAGTTCAGCTGCTTATGTTGTAATTAGTATGCCACGGTGTTTACCTTGTTTGGGTGGGGGTGCGCACCTTTACATGGTGCTTACTGAATCTAAAACTGTCTGCAGCCATGTGTGTGTTGCGGCATGATGCTCACATGGTAAAAAAATCACAATGTAGGCTTTATTGACTCCCTCCATACGGCTTTTTTGTTTTGCTAAATCTGTTGATGCTATGTTTACTGACATTAAAGAAGAGGTCATAACTACTGCACTAAATGTGTGTGTTTTTGTAGATAATCTTGGAGAATGTAGTCATCTTTGATTGAAGTAATTATAGGTTCATAGGTTTATAGGCATGTACTAGGCTAATGGCCCTGGAGCCTTTACAGCCTAGCCCATAGGATTACCCTGGCATCATGCCACCCGACCTTGGTTCCCAGTGCCTCTGTCGATTAAAGCCACTGGAGTGATCCTTGGGGTGAATTTTCTATTTCCCATCCATTCATGAATATTTCTCTTGAAGAGGGCCAGTGAGGTCCTGTGCTTGACATGTATGGGAAGTCTGTTCCATAGCATGGGCAGTCTCTGGGTTATGAACCTGTCCCTCCAGCATGTTCTGTTGATTGTGGTAATGAGGTTGATGTCACTGGAGCATGTGGTGTGGACGGATTGAGATTTCTTTAGATGTAGCATTTCTAACAGAGCTGGGTTGGATATGGCTTTGTAAGTCAAGCAGAGATCGCCTCTAAGTAGGCAATATGAGACAGAGAATAGTTGGAGTTTTTTTAGTCTGTCCATATAGGACAAATGTTTAATGCCTAAGATCCTCTTTGTGAGGTGCTTTTGTGGTCTCTCCAGTTGTTGTACGTGTTTAGTGAGGTACATGCCAAATGGGGCATTGTATTCAATGACTCGCCTAATGAGGGAAGAGTAGAGGGAGACAATGACCTCTTTCTTCCTGGATGTAAAACCCTTAGTAATGAGATGTGCCACATAGAAGGACTTTCTGACCACAGTGTCAATGTGGTGGTCAAAAGAGAGGTTGCTGTCAACCTGTGTTCCCAGATCTCTTATAATGCCCTCTGTGTTCAGTGGACTACCATCGATGTGGTAATACATGGGAACTGGGTTTTTCCCTTATGGGATGACAACACATTTTTTGGCATTGAGCTTAAGGCTATGGTTCTGACACCAGTCGTTGGTCTCGGTGGGGCCTTTCTGTAGGATGTCAACATCACTCAGGGAGTTAATAATAGCTATCAACTTGCAATCGTCTGCGAACTTTATCAGCCAGAGTCCCTTCATCTTGGCCTGGACTTCAGAGAAGTAGATACAAAATAGGAGAGGACCCAGGGGGTCTCCACTCATGACTGGTCAGCAGTCTGACTTGGAGTCAGCTACTTTCACACTGTGGGTTCTACCTGTGAGCCAGTTTGCAACCCACCTAGTGATATAGGGGTTGATCCCTAGCTTAGTGAGTTTTTCTATGATTCCTGAGTGGTAGATGGTGTCAAAGGCCTTGGCCAGATCAAGGTAGGCTGTATGAACCACCTTGCCTTCATCCACAGCTCTGGTGACCGACTCAAAGAAGTTGACCAAGTTGAGCAGGCATGATCTCCCCTTCACAAAAGCAAACTGTGTGGGATCCAGAGTTTGGAGATTCCCTATTTCCTTGTTTATTAGGTCCATGATGATGCATTCCATAGCTTTGCATATCAGACTCATCAGGCTAATGGGGCGATAGTTCCCAGGGTCTGTAGTTGCTCCTGCTTTGTGTAGAGGGATGTCTGTAGCAGTGCTCCATTCGGTAGGGACAAAGCCTGAGGTGAGGCTGTGATTGAACAGGGCACACAGGTGAGGTGCCAGTTCACTCTGTAGTTCATGTAGAACACAGCCAGGGATATTGTCATGTCCCATAGAAGCTGTATTCTTGGACTTGGGCAGTGCTGTTTTAACTTGTGCAGCAGTAATACTGGGTGCCTGGCAATCCACTGGTATTGTGACTGGTCCCTTGGTGGGAGGGGTAAAGTTGGCACAGAATCTGTCGGCCAGTATGTTGGCAATATCTGTTGGCTCAGTATAGGAGGTACCGTGGTGCAGTAGCTCAGAGCAAATCTGGGTACTGCCATGCAGATTCTGTACATAACTATAGAAGGCCTTGTGGCTGTCTTTACTATCTGCTGCAATTCTGTTTTCATAGCTAGCTTTAGAGGATTTGAGGAGGGATCTCAACTTTTTGTTGAGGCTGATAAGGGAGTTTTTCCAGTCTTGGGACTTCACCTTATTCTGCATCAGTTTTCTCCTTCTGTTGTAGAGTTTGTTTATGGCAGGGGATCACCAGATTGGCTTCTTTTTTTTGGAGGAGAACATTTTGGTTCTGTTGGGTATGGCGAGATCCATGCATTTGTGTACGTGTTCATACAGTGCACTGGTGTATGATTCGGTGGTCATGCTACTGATCTCCATTTGCATGGGTGCTGTGAAGTTAGCCACCTCTGTTTTTAGGAGTCAGAAGTTAGCTGTGCAAAAGTTTTTCATGATGGTTACCTTTGCGAGGGGGTGGGGGATGTGGATTTCCAAGGTGATTAGTTTGTGATCAGATCTAACCAGGAAGGAGTTGACTATTGGTGTTAGGAAATGGTCGCCCATGTTTGTAATGACCAGGTTTAGGATGTTGCTACCTCTAGTGGAGCTAAGAATGAGCTGGTCAAGGGCATTAGAATTAATGAATTCCAGGAAGCATTGGGCAGGTGTATTGGTATGAGTAGTTTTCCCATTTAATGGAGGGGTAGTTGAAGTCACCCAGTATGAGAGTGTTAGGTTGGACCCTAATATTCTCCAGGGTGCTTTGAAATGTGGAGTGTGAGTCTTGGAACATGGTTGGGGATCTATAGCAGGCTATGACCTGAATCGCTGTCTTACTCAATGTTAGCTGCACCTGAAGTATCTCTGATGCGTTATGTTGGGCTACCAGTCTGGAGGTGTGCACATCCTTTATGATTATGGAAACACCACCTCCTTTGGATCTTCTGTCCAAGTTCTGTGGCCGAAAGGTGTGGAATGAGTTATAGCCTGGTAGTGCAGGGGTGCTTTCTGCTGCCTTGAACCAGGTCTCTGTTACGGCACAAATGTTGTGTTCTCCATTTTAAAGAGTGTTTGAGCGAGTGCATTTTGAGATTTAGATTTCTAGCGTTGAGCAGCCTGACCTTCAGATTGCATTTGTTTGTAGCTGTTACGGTGGTAATTTGGTCATTGGAACACCGTCCAAAAAAGACACTATGGGGTAGCAAGAGCCTTGGCCAGTATCTGGAAGCCCAGGGGTGACAGATGCAGGCCATCTCTGCCAAAGCATCGAGGTCTGTCAGTCATGTCATCCCAGGCAGACAGATACTGGATACCCTTAGAATGATACCTGAAACTATGTTGCTCAGTTTACAGTTAGCAGCATATCTAATTATCAACAACCCATTTCCGAATTCTGTTTATCTGAAATGGACAGTTCAAAAACAAAATAGAATACTTAAAGTGGTGATGCAGTAAAGTCAATACAAGTAAAGAACTGCAGCAATCATTGTCTAAAAGTAACAAAAGAAAAAAATGGAAATGTCCCAGACTCAGAAATCTCTTAAGCTATAATTATCTTGAAGACTTACTATATAATGTGCGGTACATCTGTGTGTTTGTGGTGGTGTTGGGAGAGAGAGAGAATAACACAGACTTCTATATATGTATATGTGTAAATATGCACACACGCACAGACACACATACACACACACACACACACACACACACACACACACACATACATATATACATTTTATATATATATATATATATATATATATAAATATATATATATATATATATATATATATATATATGTATATGGGTCTACCTGAAAACACTGACACGCAAAAACACCGACAATGAGATAACCGACACCACAAAACCGAAAGTTCAAAAACACAAAACTTCACATACCTGACAAACCACAATCCTGACAATCAACAAAACAAAACAAATACCTTTTCTGTAAAACACACACACAACACAAGTACACCAAAAACCTTACAAACCTACACAAAACCTTACATACACAACTATCTATGCACTAACCTTAACCCAAACCCTAACCCTA